>NC_142620.1:30239588-30532956 GCF_059453375.1 Lepisosteus platostomus | reverse complement strand
TCAGCACAAATAAACACGTTTTGGCAACTTTGGTCAACAACATGTAAGTTATAGGGCAGGAACAGAACACTTTTCAAAACGTGTTTTTCAGCCCGAAATAAACGCGTTTTCTCAACTCCTGGAATCACAGTGTAACTGACTGGCTCAGAAGAGCCCACTGAGTCAGCCCTTAACCCCAGTGTGCAGAAGTTGTCAAAACGTGTTTTTCAGCACAAATAAACACGTTTTGGCAACTTTGGTCACCAACATGTAAGTTATAGGGCAGGAACAGAACACTTTTCAAAACGTGTTTTTCAGCCCGAAATAAACGCGTTTTCTCAACCCTTGGAATCACAGTGTAACTGACTGGCTCAGAAGAGCCCACTGAGTCAGCCCTTAACCCCAGTGTGCAGAAGTTGTCAAAACGTGTTTTTAAGCACAAATAAACACGTTTTGGCAACTTTGGTCACCAACATGTAAGTTATAGGGAAGGAACAGAACACTTTTCAAAACGTGTTTTTCAGCCCGAAATAAACGCGTTTTATCAACTCCTGGAATCACAGTGTAACTGACTGGCTCAGAAGAGCCCACTGAGTCAGCCCTTAACCCCAGTGTGCAGAAGTTGTCAAAACGTGTTTTTCAGTACAAATAAACACGTTTTGGCAACTTTGGTCAACAACATGTAAGTTATAGGGCAGGAACAGAACACTTTTCAAAACGTGTTTTTCAGCCCGAAATAAACGCGTTTTCTCAACTCCTGGAATCACAGTGTAACTGACTGGCTCAGAAGAGCCCACTGAGTCAGCCCTTAACCCCAGTGTGCAGAAGTTGTCAAAACGTGTTTTTCAGCACAAATAAACACGTTTTGGCAACTTTGGTCAACAACATGTAAGTTATAGGGCAGGAACAGAACACTTTTCAAAACGTGTTTTTCAGCCCGAAATAAACGCGTTTTCTCAACCCTTGGAATCACAGTGTAACTGACTGGCTCAGAAGAGCCCAATGAGTCAGCCCTTAACCCCAGTGTGCAGAAGTTGTCAAAACGTGTTTTTCAGCACAAATAAACACGTTTTGGCAACTTTGGTCAACAACATGTAAGTTATAGGGCAGGAACAGAACACTTTTCAAAACGTGTTTTTCAGCCCGAAATAAACGCGTTTTCTCAACTCCTGGAATCACAGTGTAACTGACTGGCTCAGAAGAGCCCACTGATTCAGCCCTTAACCCCAGTGTGCAGAAGTTGTCAAAACGTGTTTTTCAGCACAAATAAACACGTTTTGGCAACTTTGGTCAACAACATGTAAGTTATAGGGCAGGAACAGAACACTTTTCAAAACGTGTTTTTCAGCCCGAAATAAACGCGTTTTCTCAACTCTTGGAATCACAGTGTAACTGACTGGCTCAGAAGAGCCCACTGAGTCAGCCCTTAACCCCAGTGTGCAGAAGTTGTCAAAACGTGTTTTTCAGCACAAATAAACACGTTTTGGCAACTTTGGTCACCAACATGTAAGTTATAGGGCAGGAACAGAACACTTTTCAAAACGTGTTTTTCAGCCCGAAATAAACGCGTTTTCTCAACCCTTGGAATCACAGTGTAACTGACTGGCTCAGAAGAGCCCACTGAGTCAGCCCTTAACCCCAGTGTGCAGAAGTTGTCAAAACGTGTTTTTAAGCACAAATAAACACGTTTTGGCAACTTTGGTCACCAACATGTAAGTTATAGGGAAGGAACAGAACACATTTCAAAACGTGTTTTTCAGCCCGAAATAAACGCGTTTTATCAACTCCTGGAATCACAGTGTAACTGACTGGCTCAGAAGAGCCCACTGAGTCAGCCCTTAACCCCAGTGTGCAGAAGTTGTCAAAACGTGTTTTTCAGTACAAATAAACACGTTTTGGCAACTTTGGTCAACAACATGTAAGTTATAGGGCAGGAACAGAACACTTTTCAAAACGTGTTTTTCAGCCCGAAATAAACGCGTTTTCTCAACTCCTGGAATCACAGTGTAACTGACTGGCTCAGAAGAGCCCACTGAGTCAGCCCTTAACCCCAGTGTGCAGAAGTTGTCAAAACGTGTTTTTCAGCACAAATAAACACGTTTTGGCAACTTTGGTCAACAACATGTAAGTTATAGGGCAGGAACAGAACACTTTTCAAAACGTGTTTTTCAGCCCGAAATAAACGCGTTTTCTCAACCCTTGGAATCACAGTGTAACTGACTGGCTCAGAAGAGCCCAATGAGTCAGCCCTTAACCCCAGTGTGCAGAAGTTGTCAAAACGTGTTTTTCAGCACAAATAAACACGTTTTGGCAACTTTGGTCAACAACATGTAAGTTATAGGGCAGGAACAGAACACTTTTCAAAACGTGTTTTTCAGCCCGAAATAAACGCGTTTTCTCAACTCCTGGAATCACAGTGTAACTGACTGGCTCAGAAGAGCCCACTGATTCAGCCCTTAACCCCAGTGTGCAGAAGTTGTCAAAACGTGTTTTTCAGCACAAATAAACACGTTTTGGCAACTTTGGTCAACAACATGTAAGTTATAGGGCAGGAACAGAACACTTTTCAAAACGTGTTTTTCAGCCCGAAATAAACGCGTTTTCTCAACTCCTGGAATCACAGTGTAACTGACTGGCTCAGAAGAGCCCACTGAGTCAGCCCTTAACCCCAGTGTGCAGAAGTTGTCAAAACGTGTTTTTCAGCACAAATAAACACGTTTTGGCAACTTTGGTCAACAACATGTAAGTTATAGGGCAGGAACAGAACACTTTTCAAAACGTGTTTTTCAGCCCGAAATAAACGCGTTTTCTCAACTCTTGGAATCACAGTGTAACTGACTGGCTCAGAAGAGCCCACTGAGTCAGCCCTTAACCCCAGTGTGCAGAAGTTGTCAAAACGTGTTTTTCAGCACAAATAAACACGTTTTGGCAACTTTGGTCACCAACATGTAAGTTATAGGGCAGGAACAGAACACTTTTCAAAACGTGTTTTTCAGCCCGAAATAAACGCGTTTTCTCAACCCTTGGAATCACAGTGTAACTGACTGGCTCAGAAGAGCCCACTGAGTCAGCCCTTAACCCCAGTGTGCAGAAGTTGTCAAAACGTGTTTTTAAGCACAAATAAACACGTTTTGGCAACTTTGGTCACCAACATGTAAGTTATAGGGAAGGAACAGAACACTTTTCAAAACGTGTTTTTCAGCCCGAAATAAACGCGTTTTATCAAATCCTGGAATCACAGTGTAACTGACTGGCTCAGAAGAGCCCACTGAGTCAGCCCTTAACCCCAGTGTGCAGAAGTTGTCAAAACGTGTTTTTCAGTACAAATAAACACGTTTTGGCAACTTTGGTCAACAACATGTAAGTTATAGGGCAGGAACAGAACACTTTTCAAAACGTGTTTTTCAGCCCGAAATAAACGCGTTTTCTCAACTCCTGGAATCACAGTGTAACTGACTGGCTCAGAAGAGCCCACTGAGTCAGCCCTTAACCCCAGTGTGCAGAAGTTGTCAAAACGTGTTTTTCAGCACAAATAAACACGTTTTGGCAACTTTGGTCAACAACATGTAAGTTATAGGGCAGGAACAGAACACTTTTCAAAACGTGTTTTTCAGCCCGAAATAAACGCGTTTTCTCAACCCTTGGAATCACAGTGTAACTGACTGGCTCAGAAGAGCCCAATGAGTCAGCCCTTAACCCCAGTGTGCAGAAGTTGTCAAAACGTGTTTTTCAGCACAAATAAACACGTTTTGGCAACTTTGGTCAACAACATGTAAGTTATAGGGCAGGAACAGAACACTTTTCAAAACGTGTTTTTCAGCCCGAAATAAACGCGTTTTCTCAACCCTTGGAATCACAGTGTAACTGACTGGCTCAGAAGAGCCCACTGAGTCAGCCCTTAACCCCAGTGTGCAGAAGTTGTCAAATCGTGTTTTTAAGCACAAATAAACACGTTTTGGCAACTTTGGTCACCAACATGTAAGTTATAGGGCAGGAACAGAACACTTTTCAAAACGTGTTTTTCAGCCCGAAATAAACGCGTTTTCTCAACCCTTGGAATCACAGTGTAACTGACTGGCTCAGAAGAGCCCACTGAGTCAGCCCTTAACCCCAGTGAGAAGAAGTTGTCAAAACGTGTTTTTCAGCACAAATAAACACGTTTTGGCAACTTTGGTCAACAACATGTAAGTTATAGGGCAGGAACAGAACACTTTTCAAAACGTGTTTTTCAGCCCGAAATAAACGCGTTTTCTCAACTCTTGGAATCACAGTGTAACTGACTGGCTCAGAAGAGCCCACTGATTCAGCCCTTAACCCCAGGGTGCAGAAGTTGTCAAAACGTGTTTTTCAGCACAAATAAACACGTTTTGGCAACTTTGGTCACCAACATGTAAGTTATAGGGCAGGAACAGAACACTTTTCAAAACGTGTTTTTCAGCCCGAAATAAACGCGTTTTCTCAACCCTTGGAATCACAGTGTAACTGACTGGCTCAGAAGAGCCCACTGAGTCAGCCCTTAACCCCAGTGTGCAGAAGTTGTCAAAACGTGTTTTTCAGCACAAATAAAAACGTTTTGGCAACTTTGGTCAACAACATGTAAGTTATAGGGCAGGAACAGAACACTTTTCAAAACGTGTTTTTCAGCCCGAAATAAACGCGTTTTCTCAACTCTTGGAATCACAGTGTAACTGACTGGCTCAGAAGAGCCCACTGATTCAGCCCTTAACCCCAGTGTGCAGAAGTTGTCAAAACGTGTTTTTCAGCACAAATAAACACGTTTTGGCAACTTTGGTCACCAACATGTAAGTTATAGGGCAGGAACAGAACACTTTTCAAAACGTGTTTTTCAGCCCGAAATAAACGCGTTTTCTCAACTCCTGGAATCACAGTGTAACTGACTGGCTCAGAAGAGCCCACTGAGTCAGCCCTTAACCCCAGTGTGCAGAAGTTGTCAAAACGTGTTTTTCAGCACAAATAAACACGTTTTGGCAACTTTGGTCAACAACATGTAAGTTATAGGGCAGGAACAGAACACTTTTCAAAACGTGTTTTTCAGCCCGAAATAAACGCGTTTTCTCAACTCCTGGAATCACAGTGTAACTGACTGGCTCAGAAGAGCCCACTGAGTCAGCCCTTAACCCCAGTGTGCAGAAGTTGTCAAAACGTGTTTTTCAGCACAAATAAACACGTTTTGGCAACTTTGGTCAACAACATGTAAGTTATAGGGCAGGAACAGAACACTTTTCAAAACGTGTTTTTCAGCCCGAAATAAACGCGTTTTCTCAACTCTTGGAATCACAGTGTAACTGACTGGCTCAGAAGAGCCCACTGATTCAGCCCTTAACCCCAGTGTGCAGAAGTTGTCAAAACGTGTTTTTCAGCACAAATAAACACGTTTTGGCAACTTTGGTCACCAACATGTAAGTTATAGGGCAGGAACAGAACACTTTTCAAAACGTGTTTTTCAGCCCGAAATAAACGCGTTTTCTCAACTCCTGGAATCACAGTGTAACTGACTGGCTCAGAAGAGCCCACTGAGTCAGCCCTTAACCCCAGTGTGCAGAAGTTGTCAAAACGTGTTTTTCAGCACAAATAAACACGTTTTGGCAACTTTGGTCAACAACATGTAAGTTATAGGGCAGGAACAGAACACTTTTCAAAACGTGTTTTTCAGCCCGAAATAAACGCGTTTTCTCAACTCTTGGAATCACAGTGTAACTGACTGGCTCAGAAGAGCCCACTGAGTCAGCCCTTAACCCCAGTGTGCAGAAGTTGTCAAAACGTGTTTTTCAGCACAAATAAACACGTTTTGGCAACTTTGGTCACCAACATGTAAGTTATAGGGCAGGAACAGAACACTTTTCAAAACATGTTTTTCAGCCCGAAATAAACGCGTTTTCTCAACCCTTGGAATCACAGTGTAACTGACTGGCTCAGAAGAGCCCACTGAGTCAGCCCTTAACCCCAGTGTGCAGAAGTTGTCAAAACGTGTTTTTAAGCACAAATAAACACGTTTTGGCAACTTTGGTCACCAACATGTAAGTTATAGGGCAGGAACAGAACACTTTTCAAAACGTGTTTTTCAGCCCGAAATAAACGCGTTTTCTCAACTCCTGGAATCACAGTGTAACTGACTGGCTCAGAAGAGCCCACTGAGTCAGCCCTTAACCCCAGTGTGCAGAAGTTGTCAAAACGTGTTTTTAAGCACAAATAAACACGTTTTGGCAACTTTGGTCACCAACATGTAAGTTATAGGGCAGGAACAGAACACTTTTCAAAACGTGTTTTTCAGCCCGAAATAAACGCGTTTTCTCAACTCTTGGAATCACAGTGTAACTGACTGGCTCAGAAGAGCCCACTGAGTCAGCCCTTAACCCCAGTGTGCAGAAGTTGTCAAAACGTGTTTTTCAGCACAAATAAACACGTTTTGGCAACTTTGGTCACCAACATGTAAGTTATAGGGCAGGAACAGAACACTTTTCAAAACGTGTTTTTCAGCCCGAAATAAACGCGTTTTCTCAACCCTTGGAATCACAGTGTAACTGACTGGCTCAGAAGAGCCCACTGAGTCAGCCCTTAACCCCAGTGTGCAGAAGTTGTCAAAACGTGTTTTTCAGCACAAATAAACACGTTTTGGCAACTTTGGTCACCAACATGTAAGTTATAGGGCAGGAACAGAACACTTTTCAAAACGTGTTTTTCAGCCCGAAATAAACGCGTTTTCTCAACCCTTGGAATCACAGTGTAACTGACTGGCTCAGAAGAGCCCACTGAGTCAGCCCTTAACCCCAGTGTGCAGAAGTTGTCAAAACGTGTTTTTCAGCACAAATAAACACGTTTTGGCAACTTTGGTCAGCAACATGTAAGTTATAGGGCAGGAACAGAACACTTTTCAAAACGTGTTTTTCAGCCCGAAATAAACGCGTTTTCTCAACTCTTGGAATCACAGTGTAACTGACTGGCTCAGAAGAGCCCACTGATTCAGCCCTTAACCCCAGTGTGCAGAAGTTGTCAAAACGTGTTTTTCAGCACAAATAAACACGTTTTGGCAACTTTGGTCACCAACATGTAAGTTATAGGGCAGGAACAGAACACTTTTCAAAACGTGTTTTTCAGCCCGAAATAAACGCGTTTTCTCAACTCCTGGAATCACAGTGTAACTGACTGGCTCAGAAGAGCCCACTGAGTCAGCCCTTAACCCCAGTGTGCAGAAGTTGTCAAAACGTGTTTTTCAGCACAAATAAACACGTTTTGGCAACTTTGGTCAACAACATGTAAGTTATAGGGCAGGAACAGAACACTTTTCAAAACGTGTTTTTCAGCCCGAAATAAACGCGTTTTCTCAACCCTTGGAATCACAGTGTAACTGACTGGCTCAGAAGAGCCCACTGAGTCGGCCCTTAACCCCAGTGTGCAGAAGTTGTCAAAACGTGTTTTTCAGCACAAATAAACACGTTTTGGCAACTTTGGTCAACAACATGTAAGTTATAGGGCAGGAACAGAACACTTTTCAAAACGTGTTTTTCAGCCCGAAATAAACGCGTTTTCTCAACCCTTGGAATCACAGTGTAACTGACTGGCTCAGAAGAGCCCACTGAGTCAGCCCTTAACCCCAGTGTGCAGAAGTTGTCAAAACGTGTTTTTAAGCACAAATAAACACGTTTTGGCAACTTTGGTCACCAACATGTAAGTTATAGGGCAGGAACAGAACACTTTTCAAAACGTGTTTTTCAGCCCGAAATAAACGCGTTTTCTCAACCCTTGGAATCACAGTGTAACTGACTGGCTCAGAAGAGCCCACTGAGTCAGCCCTTAACCCCAGTGTGCAGAAGTTGTCAAAACGTGTTTTTCAGCACAAATAAACACGTTTTGGCAACTTTGGTCAACAACATGTAAGTTATAGGGCAGGAACAGAACACTTTTCAAAACGTGTTTTTCAGCCCGAAATAAACGCGTTTTCTCAACTCTTGGAATCACAGTGTAACTGACTGGCTCAGAAGAGCCCACTGATTCAGCCCTTAACCCCAGGGTGCAGAAGTTGTCAAAACGTGTTTTTCAGCACAAATAAACACGTTTTGGCAACTTTGGTCACCAACATGTAAGTTATAGGGCAGGAACAGAACACTTTTCAAAACGTGTTTTTCAGCCCGAAATAAACGCGTTTTCTCAACCCTTGGAATCACAGTGTAACTGACTGGCTCAGAAGAGCCCACTGAGTCAGCCCTTAACCCCAGTGTGCAGAAGTTGTCAAAACGTGTTTTTCAGCACAAATAAAAACGTTTTGGCAACTTTGGTCAACAACATGTAAGTTATAGGGCAGGAACAGAACACTTTTCAAAACGTGTTTTTCAGCCCGAAATAAACGCGTTTTCTCAACTCTTGGAATCACAGTGTAACTGACTGGCTCAGAAGAGCCCACTGATTCAGCCCTTAACCCCAGTGTGCAGAAGTTGTCAAAACGTGTTTTTCAGCACAAATAAACACGTTTTGGCAACTTTGGTCACCAACATGTAAGTTATAGGGCAGGAACAGAACACTTTTCAAAACGTGTTTTTCAGCCCGAAATAAACGCGTTTTCTCAACTCCTGGAATCACAGTGTAACTGACTGGCTCAGAAGAGCCCACTGAGTCAGCCCTTAACCCCAGTGTGCAGAAGTTGTCAAAACGTGTTTTTCAGCACAAATAAACACGTTTTGGCAACTTTGGTCAACAACATGTAAGTTATAGGGCAGGAACAGAACACTTTTCAAAACGTGTTTTTCAGCCCGAAATAAACGCGTTTTCTCAACTCCTGGAATCACAGTGTAACTGACTGGCTCAGAAGAGCCCACTGAGTCAGCCCTTAACCCCAGTGTGCAGAAGTTGTCAAAACGTGTTTTTCAGCACAAATAAACACGTTTTGGCAACTTTGGTCAACAACATGTAAGTTATAGGGCAGGAACAGAACACTTTTCAAAACGTGTTTTTCAGCCCGAAATAAACGCGTTTTCTCAACTCTTGGAATCACAGTGTAACTGACTGGCTCAGAAGAGCCCACTGATTCAGCCCTTAACCCCAGTGTGCAGAAGTTGTCAAAACGTGTTTTTCAGCACAAATAAACACGTTTTGGCAACTTTGGTCACCAACATGTAAGTTATAGGGCAGGAACAGAACACTTTTCAAAACGTGTTTTTCAGCCCGAAATAAACGCGTTTTCTCAACTCCTGGAATCACAGTGTAACTGACTGGCTCAGAAGAGCCCACTGAGTCAGCCCTTAACCCCAGTGTGCAGAAGTTGTCAAAACGTGTTTTTCAGCACAAATAAACACGTTTTGGCAACTTTGGTCAACAACATGTAAGTTATAGGGCAGGAACAGAACACTTTTCAAAACGTGTTTTTCAGCCCGAAATAAACGCGTTTTCTCAACTCTTGGAATCACAGTGTAACTGACTGGCTCAGAAGAGCCCACTGAGTCAGCCCTTAACCCCAGTGTGCAGAAGTTGTCAAAACGTGTTTTTAAGCACAAATAAACACGTTTTGGCAACTTTGGTCACCAACATGTAAGTTATAGGGCAGGAACAGAACACTTTTCAAAACGTGTTTTTCAGCCCGAAATAAACGCGTTTTCTCAACTCTTGGAATCACAGTGTAACTGACTGGCTCAGAAGAGCCCACTGAGTCAGCCCTTAACCCCAGTGTGCAGAAGTTGTCAAAACGTGTTTTTAAGCACAAATAAACACGTTTTGGCAACTTTGGTCACCAACATGTAAGTTATAGGGCAGGAACAGAACACTTTTCAAAACGTGTTTTTCAGCCCGAAATAAACGCGTTTTCTCAACCCTTGGAATCACAGTGTAACTGACTGGCTCAGAAGAGCCCACTGAGTCAGCCCTTAACCCCAGTGTGCAGAAGTTGTCAAAACGTGTTTTTCAGCACAAATAAACACGTTTTGGCAACTTTGGTCACCAACATGTAAGTTATAGGGCAGGAACAGAACACTTTTCAAAACGTGTTTTTCAGCCCGAAATAAACGCGTTTTCTCAACTCCTGGAATCACAGTGTAACTGACTGGCTCAGAAGAGCCCACTGAGTCAGCCCTTAACCCCAGTGTGCAGAAGTTGTCAAAACGTGTTTTTCAGCACAAATAAACACGTTTTGGCAACTTTGGTCAACAACATGTAAGTTATAGGGCAGGAACAGAACACTTTTCAAAACGTGTTTTTCAGCCCGAAATAAACGCGTTTTCTCAACCCTTGGAATCACAGTGTAACTGACTGGCTCAGAAGAGCCCAATGAGTCAGCCCTTAACCCCAGTGTGCAGAAGTTGTCAAAACGTGTTTTTCAGCACAAATAAACACGTTTTGGCAACTTTGGTCAACAACATGTAAGTTATAGGGCAGGAACAGAACACTTTTCAAAACGTGTTTTTCAGCCCGAAATAAACGCGTTTTCTCAACCCTTGGAATCACAGTGTAACTGACTGGCTCAGAAGAGCCCACTGAGTCAGCCCTTAACCCCAGTGTGCAGAAGTTGTCAAAACGTGTTTTTAAGCACAAATAAACACGTTTTGGCAACTTTGGTCACCAACATGTAAGTTATAGGGCAGGAACAGAACACTTTTCAAAACGTGTTTTTCAGCCCGAAATAAACGCGTTTTCTCAACCCTTGGAATCACAGTGTAACTGACTGGCTCAGAAGAGCCCACTGAGTCAGCCCTTAACCCCAGTGTGCAGAAGTTGTCAAAACGTGTTTTTCAGCACAAATAAACACGTTTTGGCAACTTTGGTCAACAACATGTAAGTTATAGGGCAGGAACAGAACACTTTTCAAAACGTGTTTTTCAGCCCGAAATAAACGCGTTTTCTCAACTCTTGGAATCACAGTGTAACTGACTGGCTCAGAAGAGCCCACTGATTCAGCCCTTAACCCCAGGGTGCAGAAGTTGTCAAAACGTGTTTTTCAGCACAAATAAACACGTTTTGGCAACTTTGGTCACCAACATGTAAGTTATAGGGCAGGAACAGAACACTTTTCAAAACGTGTTTTTCAGCCCGAAATAAACGCGTTTTCTCAACCCTTGGAATCACAGTGTAACTGACTGGCTCAGAAGAGCCCACTGAGTCAGCCCTTAACCCCAGTGTGCAGAAGTTGTCAAAACGTGTTTTTCAGCACAAATAAACACGTTTTGGCAACTTTGGTCACCAACATGTAAGTTATAGGGCAGGAACAGAACACTTTTCAAAACGTGTTTTTCAGCCCGAAATAAACGCGTTTTCTCAACTCCTGGAATCACAGAGTAACTGACTGGCTAAGAAGAGCCCACTGAGTCAGCCCTTAACCCCAGTGTGCAGAAGTTGTCAAAACGTGTTTTTCAGCACAAATAAACACGTTTTGGCAACTTTGGTCAACAACATGTAAGTTATAGGGCAGGAACAGAACACTTTTTAAAACGTGTTTTTCAGCCCGAAATAAACGCGTTTTCTCAACCCTTGGAATCACAGTGTAACTGACTGGCTCAGAAGAGCCCACTGAGTCAGCCCTTAACCCCAGTGTGCAGAAGTTGTCAAAACGTGTTTTTAAGCACAAATAAACACGTTTTGGCAACTTTGGTCACCAACATGTAAGTTATAGGGCAGGAACAGAACACTTTTCAAAACGTGTTTTTCAGCCCGAAATAAACGCGTTTTCTCAACCCTTGGAATCACAGTGTAACTGACTGGCTCAGAAGAGCCCACTGAGTCAGCCCTTAACCCCAGTGTGCAGAAGTTGTCAAAACGTGTTTTTCAGCACAAATAAACACGTTTTGGCAACTTTGGTCAACAACATGTAAGTTATAGGGCAGGAACAGAACACTTTTCAAAACGTGTTTTTCAGCCCGAAATAAACGCGTTTTCTCAACTCTTGGAATCACAGTGTAACTGACTGGCTCAGAAGAGCCCACTGATTCAGCCCTTAACCCCAGGGTGCAGAAGTTGTCAAAACGTGTTTTTCAGCACAAATAAACACGTTTTGGCAACTTTGGTCACCAACATGTAAGTTATAGGGCAGGAACAGAACACTTTTCAAAACGTGTTTTTCAGCCCGAAATAAACGCGTTTTCTCAACCCTTGGAATCACAGTGTAACTGACTGGCTCAGAAGAGCCCACTGAGTCAGCCCTTAACCCCAGTGTGCAGAAGTTGTCAAAACGTGTTTTTCAGCACAAATAAAAACGTTTTGGCAACTTTGGTCAACAACATGTAAGTTATAGGGCAGGAACAGAACACTTTTCAAAACGTGTTTTTCAGCCCGAAATAAACGCGTTTTCTCAACTCTTGGAATCACAGTGTAACTGACTGGCTCAGAAGAGCCCACTGAGTCAGCCCTTAACCCCAGTGTGCAGAAGTTGTCAAAACGTGTTTTTCAGCACAAATAAACACGTTTTGGCAACTTTGGTCACCAACATGTAAGTTATAGGGCAGGAACAGAACACTTTTCAAAACGTGTTTTTCAGCCCGAAATAAACGCGTTTTCTCAACCCTTGGAATCACAGTGTAACTGACTGGCTCAGAAGAGCCCACTGAGTCAGCCCTTAACCCCAGTGTGCAGAAGTTGTCAAAACGTGTTTTTAAGCACAAATAAACACGTTTTGGCAACTTTGGTCACCAACATGTAAGTTATAGGGCAGGAACAGAACACTTTTCAAAACGTGTTTTTCAGCCCGAAATAAACGCGTTTTCTCAACTCTTGGAATCACAGTGTAACTGACTGGCTCAGAAGAGCCCACTGAGTCAGCCCTTAACCCCAGTGTGCAGAAGTTGTCAAAACGTGTTTTTAAGCACAAATAAACACGTTTTGGCAACTTTGGTCACCAACATGTAAGTTATAGGGCAGGAACAGAACACTTTTCAAAACGTGTTTTTCAGCCCGAAATAAACGCGTTTTCTCAACCCTTGGAATCACAGTGTAACTGACTGGCTCAGAAGAGCCCACTGAGTCAGCCCTTAACCCCAGTGTGCAGAAGTTGTCAAAACGTGTTTTTCAGCACAAATAAACACGTTTTGGCAACTTTGGTCACCAACATGTAAGTTATAGGGCAGGAACAGAACACTTTTCAAAACGTGTTTTTCAGCCCGAAATAAACGCGTTTTCTCAACCCTTGGAATCACAGTGTAACTGACTGGCTCAGAAGAGCCCACTGAGTCAGCCCTTAACCCCAGTGTGCAGAAGTTGTCAAAACGTGTTTTTCAGCACAAATAAACACGTTTTGGCAACTTTGGTCAACAACATGTAAGTTATAGGGCAGGAACAGAACACTTTTCAAAACGTGTTTTTCAGCCCGAAATAAACGCGTTTTCTCAACTCTTGGAATCACAGTGTAACTGACTGGCTCAGAAGAGCCCACTGAGTCAGCCCTTAACCCCAGTGTGCAGAAGTTGTCAAAACGTGTTTTTCAGCACAAATAAACACGTTTTGGCAACTTTGGTCAACAACATGTAAGTTATAGGGCAGGAACAGAACACTTTTCAAAACGTGTTTTTCAGCCCGAAATAAACGCGTTTTCTCAACTCTTGGAATCACAGTGTAACTGACTGGCTCAGAAGAGCCCACTGATTCAGCCCTTAACCCCAGTGTGCAGAAGTTGTCAAAACGTGTTTTTCAGCACAAATAAACACGTTTTGGCAACTTTGGTCACCAACATGTAAGTTATAGGGCAGGAACAGAACACTTTTCAAAACGTGTTTTTCAGCCCGAAATAAACGCGTTTTCTCAACTCTTGGAATCACAGTGTAACTGACTGGCTCAGAAGAGCCCACTGAGTCAGCCCTTAACCCCAGTGTGCAGAAGTTGTCAAAACGTGTTTTTCAGCACAAATAAACACGTTTTGGCAACTTTGGTCACCAACATGTAAGTTATAGGGCAGGAACAGAACACTTTTCAAAACGTGTTTTTCAGCCCGAAATAAACGCGTTTTCTCAACCCTTGGAATCACAGTGTAACTGACTGGCTCAGAAGAGCCCACTGAGTCAGCCCTTAACCCCAGTGTGCAGAAGTTGTCAAAACGTGTTTTTAAGCACAAATAAACACGTTTTGGCAACTTTGGTCACCAACATGTAAGTTATAGGGCAGGAACAGAACACTTTTCAAAACGTGTTTTTCAGCCCGAAATAAACGCGTTTTCTCAACTCCTGGAATCACAGTGTAACTGACTGGCTCAGAAGAGCCCACTGAGTCAGCCCTTAACCCCAGTGTGCAGAAGTTGTCAAAACGTGTTTTTCAGCACAAATAAACACGTTTTGGCAACTTTGGTCAACAACATGTAAGTTATAGGGCAGGAACAGAACACTTTTCAAAACGTGTTTTTCAGCCCGAAATAAACGCGTTTTCTCAACTCCTGGAATCACAGTGTAACTGACTGGCTCAGACGAGCCCACTGAGTCAGCCCTTAACCCCAGTGTGCAGAAGTTGTCAAAACGTGTTTTTCAGCACAAATAAACACGTTTTGGCAACTTTGGTCAACAACATGTAAGTTATAGGGCAGGAACAGAACACTTTTCAAAACGTGTTTTTCAGCCCGAAATAAACGCGTTTTCTCAACCCTTGGAATCACAGTGTAACTGACTGGCTCAGAAGAGCCCAATGAGTCAGCCCTTAACCCCAGTGTGCAGAAGTTGTCAAAACGTGTTTTTCAGCACAAATAAACACGTTTTGGCAACTTTGGTCAACAACATGTAAGTTATAGGGCAGGAACAGAACACTTTTCAAAACGTGTTTTTCAGCCCGAAATAAACGCGTTTTCTCAACCCTTGGAATCACAGTGTAACTGACTGGCTCAGAAGAGCCCACTGAGTCAGCCCTTAACCCCAGTGTGCAGAAGTTGTCAAAACTTGTTTTTAAGCACAAATAAACACGTTTTGGCAACTTTGGTCACCAACATGTAAGTTATAGGGCAGGAACAGAACACTTTTCAAAACGTGTTTTTCAGCCCGAAATAAACGCGTTTTCTCAACTCTTGGAATCACAGTGTAACTGACTGGCTCAGAAGAGCCCACTGATTCAGCCCTTAACCCCAGTGTGCAGAAGTTGTCAAAACGTGTTTTTCAGCACAAATAAACACGTTTTGGCAACTTTGGTCACCAACATGTAAGTTATAGGGCAGGAACAGAACACTTTTCAAAACGTGTTTTTCAGCCCGAAATAAACGCGTTTTCTCAACTCCTGGAATCACAGTGTAACTGACTGGCTCAGAAGAGCCCACTGAGTCAGCCCTTAACCCCAGTGTGCAGAAGTTGTCAAAACGTGTTTTTCAGCACAAATAAACACGTTTTGGCAACTTTGGTCAACAACATGTAAGTTATAGGGCAGGAACAGAACACTTTTCAAAACGTGTTTTTCAGCCCGAAATAAACGCGTTTTCTCAACTCTTGGAATCACAGTGTAACTGACTGGCTCAGAAGAGCCCACTGAGTCAGCCCTTAACCCCAGTGTGCAGAAGTTGTCAAAACGTGTTTTTCAGCACAAATAAACACGTTTTGGCAACTTTGGTCAACAACATGTAAGTTATAGGGCAGGAACAGAACACTTTTCAAAACGTGTTTTTCAGCCCGAAATAAACGCGTTTTCTCAACTCTTGGAATCACAGTGTAACTGACTGGCTCAGAAGAGCCCACTGATTCAGCCCTTAACCCCAGTGTGCAGAAGTTGTCAAAACGTGTTTTTCAGCACAAATAAACACGTTTTGGCAACTTTGGTCACCAACATGTAAGTTATAGGGCAGGAACAGAACACTTTTCAAAACGTGTTTTTCAGCCCGAAATAAACGCGTTTTCTCAACTCCTGGAATCACAGTGTAACTGACTGGCTCAGAAGAGCCCACTGAGTCAGCCCTTAACCCCAGTGTGCAGAAGTTGTCAAAACGTGTTTTTCAGCACAAATAAACACGTTTTGGCAACTTTGGTCACCAACATGTAAGTTATAGGGCAGGAACAGAACACTTTTCAAAACGTGTTTTTCAGCCCGAAATAAAAGCGTTTTCTCAACCCTTGGAATCACAGTGTAACTGACTGGCTCAGAAGAGCCCACTGAGTCAGCCCTTAACCCCAGTGTGCAGAAGTTGTCAAAACGTGTTTTTCAGCACAAATAAACACGTTTTGGCAACTTTGGTCACCAACATGTAAGTTATAGGGCAGGAACAGAACACTTTTCAAAACGTGTTTTTCAGCCCGAAATAAACGCGATTTCTCAACTCCTGGAATCACAGTGTAACTGACTGGCTCAGAAGAGCCCACTGAGTCAGCCCTTAACCCCAGTGTGCAGAAGTTGTCAAAACGTGTTTTTCAGCACAAATAAACACGTTTTGGCAACTTTGGTCAACAACATGTAAGTTATAGGGCAGGAACAGAACACTTTTCAAAACGTGTTTTTCAGCCCGAAATAAACGCGTTTTCTCAACTCCTGGAATCACAGTGTAACTGACTGGCTCAGAAGAGCCCACTGAGTCAGCCCTTAACCCCAGTGTGCAGAAGTTGTCAAAACGTGTTTTTCAGCACAAATAAACACGTTTTGGCAACTTTGGTCAACAACATGTAAGTTATAGGGCAGGAACAGAACACTTTTCAAAACGTGTTTTTCAGCCCGAAATAAACGCGTTTTCTCAACCCTTGGAATCACAGTGTAACTAACTGGCTCAGAAGAGCCCAATGAGTCAGCCCTTAACCCCAGTGTGCAGAAGTTGTCAAATCGTGTTTTTCAGCACAAATAAACACGTTTTGGCAACTTTGGTCAACAACATGTAAGTTATAGGGCAGGAACAGAACACTTTTCAAAACGTGTTTTTCAGCCCGAAATAAACGCGTTTTCTCAACCCTTGGAATCACAGTGTAACTGACTGGCTCAGAAGAGCCCACTGAGTCAGCCCTTAACCCCAGTGTGCAGAAGTTGTCAAAACGTGTTTTTAAGCACAAATAAACACGTTTTGGCAACTTTGGTCACCAACATGTAAGTTATAGGGCAGGAACAGAACACTTTTCAAAACGTGTTTTTCAGCCCGAAATAAACGCGTTTTCTCAACTCTTGGAATCACAGTGTAACTGACTGGCTCAGAAGAGCCCACTGATTCAGCCCTTAACCCCAGTGTGCAGAAGTTGTCAAAACGTGTTTTTCAGCACAAATAAACACGTTTTGGCAACTTTGGTCACCAACATGTAAGTTATAGGGCAGGAACAGAACACTTTTCAAAACGTGTTTTTCAGACCGAAATAAACGCGTTTTCTCAACTCCTGGAATCACAGTGTAACTGACTGGCTCAGAAGAGCCCACTGAGTCAGCCCTTAACCCCAGTGTGCAGAAGTTGTCAAAACGTGTTTTTCAGCACAAATAAACACGTTTTGGCAACTTTGGTCAACAACATGTAAGTTATAGGGCAGGAACAGAACACTTTTCAAAACGTGTTTTTCAGCCCGAAATAAACGCGTTTTCTCAACTCTTGGAATCACAGTGTAACTGACTGGCTCAGAAGAGCCCACTGAGTCAGCCCTTAAACCCAGTGTGCAGAAGTTGTCAAAACGTGTTTTTCAGCACAAATAAACACGTTTTGGCAACTTTGGTCACCAACATGTAAGTTATAGGGCAGGAACAGAACACTTTTCAAAACGTGTTTTTCAGCCCGAAATAAACGCGTTTTCTCAACTCCTGGAATCACAGTGTAACTGACTGGCTCAGAAGAGCCCACTGAGTCAGCCCTTAACCCCAGTGTGCAGAAGTTGTCAAAACGTGTTTTTAAGCACAAATAAACACGTTTTGGCAACTTTGGTCACCAACATGTAAGTTATAGGGCAGGAACAGAACACTTTTCAAAACGTGTTTTTCAGCCCGAAATAAACGCGTTTTCTCAACTCCTGGAATCACAGTGTAACTGACTGGCTCAGAAGAGCCCACTGAGTCAGCCCTTAACCCCAGTGTGCAGAAGTTGTCAAAACGTGTTTTTCAGCACAAATAAACACGTTTTGGCAACTTTGGTCAACAACATGTAAGTTATAGGGCAGGAACAGAACACTTTTCAAAACGTGTTTTTCAGCCCGAAATAAACGCGTTTTCTCAACTCCTGGAATCACAGTGTAACTGACTGGCTCAGAAGAGCCCACTGATTCAGCCCTTAACCCCAGTGTGCAGAAGTTGTCAAAACGTGTTTTTCAGCACAAATAAACACGTTTTGGCAACTTTGGTCACCAACATGTAAGTTATAGGGCAGGAACAGAACACTTTTCAAAACGTGTTTTTCAGCCCGAAATAAACGCGTTTTCTCAACTCTTGGAATCACAGTGTAACTGACTGGCTCAGAAGAGCCCACTGAGTCAGCCCTTAACCCCAGTGTGCAGAAGTTGTCAAAACGTGTTTTTCAGCACAAATAAACACGTTTTGGCAACTTTGGTCAACAACATGTAAGTTATAGGGCAGGAACAGAACACTTTTCAAAACGTGTTTTTCAGCCCGAAATAAACGCGTTTTCTCAACTCTTGGAATCACAGTGTAACTGACTGGCTCAGAAGAGCCCACTGATTCAGCCCTTAACCCCAGTGTGCAGAAGTTGTCAAAACGTGTTTTTCAGCACAAATAAACACGTTTTGGCAACTTTGGTCACCAACATGTAAGTTATAGGGCAGGAACAGAACACTTTTCAAAACGTGTTTTTCAGCCCGAAATAAACGCGTTTTCTCAACTCCTGGAATCACAGTGTAACTGACTGGCTCAGAAGAGCCCACTGAGTCAGCCCTTAACCCCAGTGTGCAGAAGTTGTCAAAACGTGTTTTTCAGCACAAATAAACACGTTTTGGCAACTTTGGTCACCAACATGTAAGTTATAGGGCAGGAACAGAACACTTTTCAAAACGTGTTTTTCAGCCCGAAATAAACGCGTTTTCTCAACTCTTGGAATCACAGTGTAACTGACTGGCTCAGAAGAGCCCACTGAGTCAGCCCTTAACCCCAGTGTGCAGAAGTTGTCAAAACGCGTTTTTCAGCACAAATAAACACGTTTTGGCAACTTTGGTCACCAACATGTAAGTTATAGGGCAGGAACAGAACACTTTTCAAAACGTGTTTTTCAGCCCGAAATAAACGCGTTTTCTCAACCCTTGGAATCACAGTGTAACTGACTGGCTCAGAAGAGCCCACTGAGTCAGCCCTTAACCCCAGTGTGCAGAAGTTGTCAAAACGTGTTTTTAAGCACAAATAAACACGTTTTGGCAACTTTGGTCACCAACATGTAAGTTATAGGGCAGGAACAGAACACTTTTCAAAACGTGTTTTTCAGCCCGAAATAAACGCGTTTTCTCAACTCCTGGAATCACAGTGTAACTGACTGGCTCAGAAGAGCCCACTGAGTCAGCCCTTAACCCCAGTGTGCAGAAGTTGTCAAAACGTGTTTTTCAGCACAAATAAACACGTTTTGGCAACTTTGGTCAACAACATGTAAGTTATAGGGCAGGAACAGAACACTTTTCAAAACGTGTTTTTCAGCCCGAAATAAACGCGTTTTCTCAACTCCTGGAATCACAGTGTAACTGACTGGCTCAGAAGAGCCCACTGAGTCAGCCCTTAACCCCAGTGTGCAGAAGTTGTCAAAACGTGTTTTTCAGCACAAATAAACACGTTTTGGCAACTTTGGTCAACAACATGTAAGTTATAGGGCAGGAACAGAACACTTTTCAAAACGTGTTTTTCAGCCCGAAATAAACGCGTTTTCTCAACCCTTGGAATCACAGTGTAACTAACTGGCTCAGAAGAGCCCAATGAGTCAGCCCTTAACCCCAGTGTGCAGAAGTTGTCAAAACGTGTTTTTCAGCACAAATAAACACGTTTTGGCAACTTTGTTCAACAACATGTAAGTTATAGGGCAGGAACAGAACACTTTTCAAAACGTGTTTTTCAGCCCGAAATAAACGCGTTTTCTCAACCCTTGGAATCACAGTGTAACTGACTGGCTCAGAAGAGCCCACTGAGTCAGCCCTTAACCCCAGTGTGCAGAAGTTGTCAAAACGTGTTTTTAAGCACAAATAAACACGTTTTGGCAACTTTGGTCACCAACATGTAAGTTATAGGGCAGGAACAGAACACTTTTCAAAACGTGTTTTTCAGCCCGAAATAAACGCGTTTTCTCAACTCTTGGAATCACAGTGTAACTGACTGGCTCAGAAGAGCCCACTGATTCAGCCCTTAACCCCAGTGTGCAGAAGTTGTCAAAACGTGTTTTTCAGCACAAATAAACACGTTTTGGCAACTTTGGTCACCAACATGTAAGTTATAGGGCAGGAACAGAACACTTTTCAAAACGTGTTTTTCAGACCGAAATAAACGCGTTTTCTCAACTCCTGGAATCACAGTGTAACTGACTGGCTCAGAAGAGCCCACTGAGTCAGCCCTTAACCCCAGTGTGCAGAAGTTGTCAAAACGTGTTTTTCAGCACAAATAAACACGTTTTGGCAACTTTGGTCAACAACATGTAAGTTATAGGGCAGGAACAGAACACTTTTCAAAACGTGTTTTTCAGCCCGAAATAAACGCGTTTTCTCAACTCTTGGAATCACAGTGTAACTGACTGGCTCAGAAGAGCCCACTGAGTCAGCCCTTAAACCCAGTGTGCAGAAGTTGTCAAAACGTGTTTTTCAGCACAAATAAACACGTTTTGGCAACTTTGGTCACCAACATGTAAGTTATAGGGCAGGAACAGAACACTTTTCAAAACGTGTTTTTCAGCCCGAAATAAACGCGTTTTCTCAACTCCTGGAATCACAGTGTAACTGACTGGCTCAGAAGAGCCCACTGAGTCAGCCCTTAACCCCAGTGTGCAGAAGTTGTCAAAACGTGTTTTTAAGCACAAATAAACACGTTTTGGCAACTTTGGTCACCAACATGTAAGTTATAGGGCAGGAACAGAACACTTTTCAAAACGTGTTTTTCAGCCCGAAATAAACGCGTTTTCTCAACTCCTGGAATCACAGTGTAACTGACTGGCTCAGAAGAGCCCACTGAGTCAGCCCTTAACCCCAGTGTGCAGAAGTTGTCAAAACGTGTTTTTCAGCACAAATAAACACGTTTTGGCAACTTTGGTCAACAACATGTAAGTTATAGGGCAGGAACAGAACACTTTTCAAAACGTGTTTTTCAGCCCGAAATAAACGCGTTTTCTCAACCCTTGGAATCACAGTGTAACTAACTGGCTCAGAAGAGCCCAATGAGTCAGCCCTTAACCCCAGTGTGCAGAAGTTGTCAAATCGTGTATTTCAGCACAAATAAACACGTTTTGGCAACTTTGGTCAACAACATGTAAGTTATAGGGCAGGAACAGAACACTTTTCAAAACGTGTTTTTCAGCCCGAAATAAACGCGTTTTCTCAACCCTTGGAATCACAGTGTAACTGACTGGCTCAGAAGAGCCCACTGAGTCAGCCCTTAACCCCAGTGTGCAGAAGTTGTCAAAACGTGTTTTTAAGCACAAATAAACACGTTTTGGCAACTTTGGTCACCAACATGTAAGTTATAGGGCAGGAACAGAACACTTTTCAAAACGTGTTTTTCAGCCCGAAATAAACGCGTTTTCTCAACTCTTGGAATCACAGTGTAACTGACTGGCTCAGAAGAGCCCACTGATTCAGCCCTTAACCCCAGTGTGCAGAAGTTGTCAAAACGTGTTTTTCAGCACAAATAAACACGTTTTGGCAACTTTGGTCACCAACATGTAAGTTATAGGGCAGGAACAGAACACTTTTCAAAACGTGTTTTTCAGACCGAAATAAACGCGTTTTCTCAACTCCTGGAATCACAGTGTAACTGACTGGCTCAGAAGAGCCCACTGAGTCAGCCCTTAACCCCAGTGTGCAGAAGTTGTCAAAACGTGTTTTTCAGCACAAATAAACACGTTTTGGCAACTTTGGTCAACAACATGTAAGTTATAGGGCAGGAACAGAACACTTTTCAAAACGTGTTTTTCAGCCCGAAATAAACGCGTTTTCTCAACTCTTGGAATCACAGTGTAACTGACTGGCTCAGAAGAGCCCACTGAGTCAGCCCTTAAACCCAGTGTGCAGAAGTTGTCAAAACGTGTTTTTCAGCACAAATAAACACGTTTTGGCAACTTTGGTCACCAACATGTAAGTTATAGGGCAGGAACAGAACACTTTTCAAAACGTGTTTTTCAGCCCGAAATAAACGCGTTTTCTCAACCCTTGGAATCACAGTGTAACTGACTGGCTCAGAAGAGCCCACTGAGTCAGCCCTTAACCCCAGTGTGCAGAAGTTGTCAAAACGTGTTTTTAAGCACAAATAAACACGTTTTGGCAACTTTGGTCACCAACATGTAAGTTATAGGGCAGGAACAGAACACTTTTCAAAACGTGTTTTTCAGCCCGAAATAAACGCGTTTTCTCAACTCCTGGAATCACAGTGTAACTGACTGGCTCAGAAGAGCCCACTGAGTCAGCCCTTAACCCCAGTGTGCAGAAGTTGTCAAAACGTGTTTTTCAGCACAAATAAACACGTTTTGGCAACTTTGGTCAACAACATGTAAGTTATAGGGCAGGAACAGAACACTTTTCAAAACGTGTTTTTCAGCCCGAAATAAACGCGTTTTCTCAACTCCTGGAATCACAGTGTAACTGACTGGCTCAGAAGAGCCCACTGAGTCAGCCCTTAACCCCAGTGTGCAGAAGTTGTCAAAACGTGTTTTTCAGCACAAATAAACACGTTTTGGCAACTTTGGTCAACAACATGTAAGTTATAGGGCAGGAACAGAACACTTTTCAAAACGTGTTTTTCAGCCCGAAATAAACGCGTTTTCTCAACCCTTGGAATCACAGTGTAACTGACTGGCTCAGAAGAGCCCACTGAGTCAGCCCTTAACCCCAGTGTGCAGAAGTTGTCAAAACGTGTTTTTAAGCACAAATAAACACGTTTTGGCAACTTTGGTCACCAACATGTAAGTTATAGGGCAGGAACAGAACACTTTTCAAAACGTGTTTTTCAGCCCGAAATAAACGCGTTTTCTCAACTCTTGGAATCACAGTGTAACTGACTGGCTCAGAAGAGCCCACTGATTCAGCCCTTAACCCCAGTGTGCAGAAGTTGTCAAAACGTGTTTTTCAGCACAAATAAACACGTTTTGGCAACTTTGGTCACCAACATGTAAGTTATAGGGCAGGAACAGAACACTTTTCAAAACGTGTTTTTCAGACCGAAATAAACGCGTTTTCTCAACTCCTGGAATCACAGTGTAACTGACTGGCTCAGAAGAGCCCACTGAGTCAGCCCTTAACCCCAGTGTGCAGAAGTTGTCAAAACGTGTTTTTCAGCACAAATAAACACGTTTTGGCAACTTTGGTCAACAACATGTAAGTTATAGGGCAGGAACAGAACACTTTTCAAAACGTGTTTTTCAGCCCGAAATAAACGCGTTTTCTCAACTCTTGGAATCACAGTGTAACTGACTGGCTCAGAAGAGCCCACTGAGTCAGCCCTTAAACCCAGTGTGCAGAAGTTGTCAAAACGTGTTTTTCAGCACAAATAAACACGTTTTGGCAACTTTGGTCACCAACATGTAAGTTATAGGGCAGGAACAGAACACTTTTCAAAACGTGTTTTTCAGCCCGAAATAAACGCGTTTTCTCAACTCCTGGAATCACAGTGTAACTGACTGGCTCAGAAGAGCCCACTGAGTCAGCCCTTAACCCCAGTGTGCAGAAGTTGTCAAAACGTGTTTTTAAGCACAAATAAACACGTTTTGGCAACTTTGGTCACCAACATGTAAGTTATAGGGCAGGAACAGAACACTTTTCAAAACGTGTTTTTCAGCCCGAAATAAACGCGTTTTCTCAACTCCTGGAATCACAGTGTAACTGACTGGCTCAGAAGAGCCCACTGAGTCAGCCCTTAACCCCAGTGTGCAGAAGTTGTCAAAACGTGTTTTTCAGCACAAATAAACACGTTTTGGCAACTTTGGTCAACAACATGTAAGTTATAGGGCAGGAACAGAACACTTTTCAAAACGTGTTTTTCAGCCCGAAATAAACGCGTTTTCTCAACTCCTGGAATCACAGTGTAACTGACTGGCTCAGAAGAGCCCACTGATTCAGCCCTTAACCCCAGTGTGCAGAAGTTGTCAAAACGTGTTTTTCAGCACAAATAAACACGTTTTGGCAACTTTGGTCACCAACATGTAAGTTATAGGGCAGGAACAGAACACTTTTCAAAACGTGTTTTTCAGCCCGAAATAAACGCGTTTTCTCAACTCTTGGAATCACAGTGTAACTGACTGGCTCAGAAGAGCCCACTGATTCAGCCCTTAACCCCAGTGTGCAGAAGTTGTCAAAACGTGTTTTTCAGCACAAATAAACACGTTTTGGCAACTTTGGTCACCAACATGTAAGTTATAGGGCAGGAACAGAACACTTTTCAAAACGTGTTTTTCAGCCCGAAATAAACGCGTTTTCTCAACTCCTGGAATCACAGTGTAACTGACTGGCTCAGAAGAGCCCACTGAGTCAGCCCTTAACCCCAGTGTGCAGAAGTTGTCAAAACGTGTTTTTCAGCACAAATAAACACGTTTTGGCAACTTTGGTCACCAACATGTAAGTTATAGGGCAGGAACAGAACACTTTTCAAAACGTGTTTTTCAGCCCGAAATAAACGCGTTTTCTCAACTCTTGGAATCACAGTGTAACTGACTGGCTCAGAAGAGCCCACTGAGTCAGCCCTTAACCCCAGTGTGCAGAAGTTGTCAAAACGTGTTTTTCAGCACAAATAAACACGTTTTGGCAACTTTGGTCACCAACATGTAAGTTATAGGGCAGGAACAGAACACTTTTCAAAACGTGTTTTTCAGCCCGAAATAAACGCGTTTTCTCAACCCTTGGAATCACAGTGTAACTGACTGGCTCAGAAGAGCCCACTGAGTCAGCCCTTAACCCCAGTGTGCAGAAGTTGTCAAAACGTGTTTTTAAGCACAAATAAACACGTTTTGGCAACTTTGGTCACCAACATGTAAGTTATAGGGCAGGAACAGAACACTTTTCAAAACGTGTTTTTCAGCCCGAAATAAACGCGTTTTCTCAACTCCTGGAATCACAGTGTAACTGACTGGCTCAGAAGAGCCCACTGAGTCAGCCCTTAACCCCAGTGTGCAGAAGTTGTCAAAACGTGTTTTTCAGCACAAATAAACACGTTTTGGCAACTTTGGTCAACAACATGTAAGTTATAGGGCAGGAACAGAACACTTTTCAAAACGTGTTTTTCAGCCCGAAATAAACGCGTTTTCTCAACTCCTGGAATCACAGTGTAACTGACTGGCTCAGAAGAGCCCACTGAGTCAGCCCTTAACCCCAGTGTGCAGAAGTTGTCAAAACGTGTTTTTCAGCACAAATAAACACGTTTTGGCAACTTTGGTCAACAACATGTAAGTTATAGGGCAGGAACAGAACACTTTTCAAAACGTGTTTTTCAGCCCGAAATAAACGCGTTTTCTCAACCCTTGGAATCACAGTGTAACTAACTGGCTCAGAAGAGCCCAATGAGTCAGCCCTTAACCCCAGTGTGCAGAAGTTGTCAAAACGTGTTTTTCAGCACAAATAAACACGTTTTGGCAACTTTGGTCAACAACATGTAAGTTATAGGGCAGGAACAGAACACTTTTCAAAACGTGTTTTTCAGCCCGAAATAAACGCGTTTTCTCAACCCTTGGAATCACAGTGTAACTGACTGGCTCAGAAGAGCCCACTGAGTCAGCCCTTAACCCCAGTGTGCAGAAGTTGTCAAAACGTGTTTTTAAGCACAAATAAACACGTTTTGGCAACTTTGGTCACCAACATGTAAGTTATAGGGCAGGAACAGAACACTTTTCAAAACGTGTTTTTCAGCCCGAAATAAACGCGTTTTCTCAACTCTTGGAATCACAGTGTAACTGACTGGCTCAGAAGAGCCCACTGATTCAGCCCTTAACCCCAGTGTGCAGAAGTTGTCAAAACGTGTTTTTCAGCACAAATAAACACGTTTTGGCAACTTTGGTCACCAACATGTAAGTTATAGGGCAGGAACAGAACACTTTTCAAAACGTGTTTTTCAGACCGAAATAAACGCGTTTTCTCAACTCCTGGAATCACAGTGTAACTGACTGGCTCAGAAGAGCCCACTGAGTCAGCCCTTAACCCCAGTGTGCAGAAGTTGTCAAAACGTGTTTTTCAGCACAAATAAACACGTTTTGGCAACTTTGGTCAACAACATGTAAGTTATAGGGCAGGAACAGAACACTTTTCAAAACGTGTTTTTCAGCCCGAAATAAACGCGTTTTCTCAACTCTTGGAATCACAGTGTAACTGACTGGCTCAGAAGAGCCCACTGATTCAGCCCTTAACCCCAGTGTGCAGAAGTTGTCAAAACGTGTTTTTCAGCACAAATAAACACGTTTTGGCAACTTTGGTCACCAACATGTAAGTTATAGGGCAGGAACAGAACACTTTTCAAAACGTGTTTTTCAGCCCGAAATAAACGCGTTTTCTCAACTCCTGGAATCACAGTGTAACTGACTGGCTCAGAAGAGCCCACTGAGTCAGCCCTTAACCCCAGTGTGCAGAAGTTGTCAAAACGTGTTTTTCAGCACAAATAAACACGTTTTGGCAACTTTGGTCACCAACATGTAAGTTATAGGGCAGGAACAGAACACTTTTCAAAACGTGTTTTTCAGCCCGAAATAAACGCGTTTTCTCAACTCTTGGAATCACAGTGTAACTGACTGGCTCAGAAGAGCCCACTGAGTCAGCCCTTAACCCCAGTGTGCAGAAGTTGTCAAAACGTGTTTTTCAGCACAAATAAACACGTTTTGGCAACTTTGGTCACCAACATGTAAGTTATAGGGCAGGAACAGAACACTTTTCAAAACGTGTTTTTCAGCCCGAAATAAACGCGTTTTCTCAACCCTTGGAATCACAGTGTAACTGACTGGCTCAGAAGAGCCCACTGAGTCAGCCCTTAACCCCAGTGTGCAGAAGTTGTCAAAACGTGTTTTTAAGCACAAATAAACACGTTTTGGCAACTTTGGTCACCAACATGTAAGTTATAGGGCAGGAACAGAACACTTTTCAAAACGTGTTTTTCAGCCCGAAATAAACGCGTTTTCTCAACTCCTGGAATCACAGTGTAACTGACTGGCTCAGAAGAGCCCACTGAGTCAGCCCTTAACCCCAGTGTGCAGAAGTTGTCAAAACGTGTTTTTCAGCACAAATAAAAACGTTTTGGCAACTTTGGTCAACAACATGTAAGTTATAGGGCAGGAACAGAACACTTTTCAAAACGTGTTTTTCAGCCCGAAATAAACGCGTTTTCTCAACTCCTGGAATCACAGTGTAACTGACTGGCTCAGAAGAGCCCACTGAGTCAGCCCTTAACCCCAGTGTGCAGAAGTTGTCAAAATGTGTTTTTCAGCACAAATAAACACGTTTTGGCAACTTTGGTCAACAACATGTAAGTTATAGGGCAGGAACAGAACACTTTTCAAAACGTGTTTTTCAGCCCGAAATAAACGCGTTTTCTCAACCCTTGGAATCACAGTGTAACTAACTGGCTCAGAAGAGCCCAATGAGTCAGCCCTTAACCCCAGTGTGCAGAAGTTGTCAAAACGTGTTTTTCAGCACAAATAAACACGTTTTGGCAACTTTGGTCAACAACATGTAAGTTATAGGGCAGGAACAGAACACTTTTCAAAACGTGTTTTTCAGCCCGAAATAAACGCGTTTTCTCAACCCTTGGAATCACAGTGTAACTGACTGGCTCAGAAGAGCCCACTGAGTCAGCCCTTAACCCCAGTGTGCAGAAGTTGTCAAAACGTGTTTTTAAGCACAAATAAACACGTTTTGGCAACTTTGGTCACCAACATGTAAGTTATAGGGCAGGAACAGAACACTTTTCAAAACGTGTTTTTCAGCCCGAAATAAACGCGTTTTCTCAACTCTTGGAATCACAGTGTAACTGACTGGCTCAGAAGAGCCCACTGAGTCAGCCCTTAAACCCAGTGTGCAGAAGTTGTCAAAACGTGTTTTTCAGCACAAATAAACACGTTTTGGCAACTTTGGTCACCAACATGTAAGTTATAGGGCAGGAACAGAACACTTTTCAAAACGTGTTTTTCAGACCGAAATAAACGCGTTTTCTCAACTCCTGGAATCACAGTGTAACTGACTGGCTCAGAAGAGCCCACTGAGTCAGCCCTTAACCCCAGTGTGCAGAAGTTGTCAAAACGTGTTTTTCAGCACAAATAAACACGTTTTGGCAACTTTGGTCAACAACATGTAAGTTATAGGGCAGGAACAGAACACTTTTCAAAACGTGTTTTTCAGCCCGAAATAAACGCGTTTTCTCAACTCTTGGAATCACAGTGTAACTGACTGGCTCAGAAGAGCCCACTGAGTCAGCCCTTAAACCCAGTGTGCAGAAGTTGTCAAAACGTGTTTTTCAGCACAAATAAACACGTTTTGGCAACTTTGGTCACCAACATGTAAGTTATAGGGCAGGAACAGAACACTTTTCAAAACGTGTTTTTCAGCCCGAAATAAACGCGTTTTCTCAACCCTTGGAATCACAGTGTAACTGACTGGCTCAGAAGAGCCCACTGAGTCAGCCCTTAACCCCAGTGTGCAGAAGTTGTCAAAACGTGTTTTTAAGCACAAATAAACACGTTTTGGCAACTTTGGTCACCAACATGTAAGTTATAGGGCAGGAACAGAACACTTTTCAAAACGTGTTTTTCAGCCCGAAATAAACGCGTTTTCTCAACTCCTGGAATCACAGTGTAACTGACTGGCTCAGAAGAGCCCACTGAGTCAGCCCTTAACCCCAGTGTGCAGAAGTTGTCAAAACGTGTTTTTCAGCACAAATAAACACGTTTTGGCAACTTTGGTCAACAACATGTAAGTTATAGGGCAGGAACAGAACACTTTTCAAAACGTGTTTTTCAGCCCGAAATAAACGCGTTTTCTCAACTCCTGGAATCACAGTGTAACTGACTGGCTCAGATGAGCCCACTGATTCAGCCCTTAACCCCAGTGTGCAGAAGTTGTCAAAACGTGTTTTTCAGCACAAATAAACACGTTTTGGCAACTTTGGTCACCAACATGTAAGTTATAGGGCAGGAACAGAACACTTTTCAAAACGTGTTTTTCAGCCCGAAATAAACGCGTTTTCTCAACTCTTGGAATCACAGTGTAACTGACTGGCTCAGAAGAGCCCACTGAGTCAGCCCTTAACCCCAGTGTGCAGAAGTTGTCAAAACGTGTTTTTCAGCACAAATAAACACGTTTTGGCAACTTTGGTCAACAACATGTAAGTTATAGGGCAGGAACAGAACACTTTTCAAAACGTGTTTTTCAGCCCGAAATAAACGCGTTTTCTCAACTCTTGGAATCACAGTGTAACTGACTGGCTCAGAAGAGCCCACTGATTCAGCCCTTAACCCCAGTGTGCAGAAGTTGTCAAAACGTGTTTTTCAGCACAAATAAACACGTTTTGGCAACTTTGGTCACCAACATGTAAGTTATAGGGCAGGAACAGAACACTTTTCAAAACGTGTTTTTCAGCCCGAAATAAACGCGTTTTCTCAACTCCTGGAATCACAGTGTAACTGACTGGCTCAGAAGAGCCCACTGAGTCAGCCCTTAACCCCAGTGTGCAGAAGTTGTCAAAACGTGTTTTTCAGCACAAATAAACACGTTTTGGCAACTTTGGTCGCCAACATGTAAGTTATAGGGCAGGAACAGAACACTTTTCAAAACGTGTTTTTCAGCCCGAAATAAACGCGTTTTCTCAACTCTTGGAATCACAGTGTAACTGACTGGCTCAGAAGAGCCCACTGAGTCAGCCCTTAACCCCAGTGTGCAGAAGTTGTCAAAACGTGTTTTTCAGCACAAATAAACACGTTTTGGCAACTTTGGTCACCAACATGTAAGTTATAGGGCAGGAACAGAACACTTTTCAAAACGTGTTTTTCAGCCCGAAATAAACGCGTTTTCTCAACCCTTGGAATCACAGTGTAACTGACTGGCTCAGAAGAGCCCACTGAGTCAGCCCTTAACCCCAGTGTGCAGAAGTTGTCAAAACGTGTTTTTAAGCACAAATAAACACGTTTTGGCAACTTTGGTCACCAACATGTAAGTTATAGGGCAGGAACAGAACACTTTTCAAAACGTGTTTTTCAGCCCGAAATAAACGCGTTTTCTCAACTCTTGGAATCACAGTGTAACTGACTGGCTCAGAAGAGCCCACTGATTCAGCCCTTAACCCCAGTGTGCAGAAGTTGTCAAAACGTGTTTTTCAGCACAAATAAACACGTTTTGGCAACTTTGGTCACCAACATGTAAGTTATAGGGCAGGAACAGAACACTTTTCAAAACGTGTTTTTCAGCCCGAAATAAACGCGTTTTCTCAACCCTTGGAATCACAGTGTAACTGACTGGCTCAGAAGAGCCCACTGAGTCAGCCCTTAACCCCAGTGTGCAGAAGTTGTCAAAACGTGTTTTTCAGCACAAATAAACACGTTTTGGCAACTTTGGTCACCAACATGTAAGTTATAGGGCAGGAACAGAACACTTTTCAAAACGTGTTTTTCAGCCCGAAATAAACGCGTTTTCTCAACTCCTGGAATCACAGTGTAACTGACTGGCTCAGAAGAGCCCACTGAGTCAGCCCTTAACCCCAGTGTGCAGAAGTTGTCAAAACGTGTTTTTCAGCACAAATAAACACGTTTTGGCAACTTTGGTCAACAACATGTAAGTTATAGGGCAGGAACAGAACACTTTTCAAAACGTGTTTTTCAGCCCGAAATAAACGCGTTTTCTCAACTCCTGGAATCACAGTGTAACTGACTGGCTCAGAAGAGCCCACTGAGTCAGCCCTTAACCCCAGTGTGCAGAAGTTGTCAAAACGTGTTTTTCAGCACAAATAAACACGTTTTGGCAACTTTGGTCAACAACATGTAAGTTATAGGGCAGGAACAGAACACTTTTCAAAACGTGTTTTTCAGCCCGAAATAAACGCGTTTTCTCAACCCTTGGAATCACAGTGTAACTGACTGGCTCAGAAGAGCCCAATGAGTCAGCCCTTAACCCCAGTGTGCAGAAGTTGTCAAAACGTGTTTTTCAGCACAAATAAACACGTTTTGGCAACTTTGGTCAACAACATGTAAGTTATAGGGCAGGAACAGAACACTTTTCAAAACGTGTTTTTCAGCCCGAAATAAACGCGTTTTCTCAACCCTTGGAATCACAGTGTACAGATGCAGCCATTCAAAATGGGTGAGGTATTTCGCGGCATACCCCGGTGGGCGTGTCACAGTATCACGCGGTATCACGTGTGTCACGTGTGTCACGTGACTAACTATCCGGCGTCGCCTTGTAAAACCGCCAGGGGGAGCTTAACCTCTCATGTACAGCATTTGAGCCTTTAATTTGGAACTGTGTATTACAGCATGTTAATCATCAGTCATTAAAATGTTGGTATATATTATGAAAGCAAGATTGCTCAGTTGGACAGAAGTACACAACCTACCTTTATCAGAAATATTTATGCATCAAAGCCTTTACTGAAGATATTACTAATAGTATTAATAATGGATGACTTTGGACAAGCTGTATACTCAAAGTATAATTTCTTTAGCACATTTGTACAAGCACTTGGAATCTGTCCAAGCCATACTTTGTCAGGCATTTTGTTTTACTTCAACGGGGCATAAAAACTTCCTTGCTTTTAACAGGGCGTTTCATAATTTCTAGCTACGAAAATGATTTAAAATGCGACACCTATCATTCAACTAGAGCTTAAAATATCACAAGGAAAAATACACACCGGTATTCCATTTCTCCCTAAACATTGTAAGCTTCGAAGTCTTTAACTAACGTGAAACCGGAGTCAACAAGCATACTTTTAGAATTTGATTAAAAGGGAATATAATATGGAATCGCATATCTCAATAATTTAATAACGGTATGATTATATCCGTGTACTGCGGCAGAGCTATGTAGGGCTGTTTCGCCTGCCTGATCACGTGAGCTCTCTTGTAGCCTACTGGTCTAGGTGCGTGCACACCAGCTGGTAGGTTGGGTGTTCGAATCCAGCTGGTTCTGGACTTTTCATTTTTATTTATTTATTTTTTAATCGCGTAACATAAACATATTACCGTATGCAAACTGTACTGTATACAGTATGTATATGTATATTTAATGTCTTAACTGTGCCCGTTTAATTGAATTTAAAAAACATATTTAACACGAACATTAAGCTGCTTACATCTTCCGCCTGAGAACAGTCACCCGTTGCTACCCAACGCAGAATGGTGATTGGCTGACACCATCTGACACCCCTCTGATTGGAGAAAAAAGACGTGCTGGTGTGCTATACCAGGAAGAGGATTTCTTTCCATTCAAAACGTGTATTTTAAAAGTTTAAGAAGTAAAAACCTTACAGCGTACACAGATTTCTAAACTGATCAGGATCGTTATCTTTGTCTTATGCATAATAATGTTCACCGCTCTGTCCAGCAAATTAATAATAAACTTTATTTTATATAGCGTTTTAAACGAATAAGAAATTAGATTGCTCATAAACCTAATCACTTGCTTTTTCTTTTTATTTAGGCTCAGATTTCAACTATAGATCGTATTATTAATAACCATAATAACAACCAACCAACAAAAACAACCATATAAACATAATGGTGGTGCTGGACCTTCCAGTTTTATTTATTTATTTTTTAATCGCGTAACATAAACATATTACCGTATGCAAACTGTACTGTATACAATATGTATATGTATATTTAATGTCTTAACTGTGCCCATTTAAGTATTGAATATTCATATCTAATTTTACCACTGAAGGGAAATCTTAACATAAACATACAGTATATGGCTGGTCTCGGTACTTTAAAGAAAAAAATACGCACCAGTATTCCATTTCTCCCTAAACATTGTAAGCTTCGAATGAAACCACTAAATAAAGACATAAATATAGAAATCTTAAGATTTGTTTTATTTAATGTTGGTAGCAGGATGAACTGTCAGAGTGTATATTTTGTCGCAAAGTTGCTACAAGATGTTAACAGTGAAAAAGGTATTTAGAAATGAGTTATTTCAAGATGAAAAAGAAAACATACACGAAACATGGTTTCATTACGACCAGAATCGTTCTTGAGATATTTTTAACTTGATTTACAGTATTTGAGAGGTATGTCTTAACACCGATACTACAGTGCTTAAGTACTGCTCACGTATATGTTTCTAGGTTTATATTATGCATTTCATACGGTCAAATTACTTTTGAGCAACTAATAAGAAGCGCGAAACGGTATGCGTTTTACTTTCGTTTTGTGCTGGGACCCGTGGATTGATTAGAGATATCAAGTACATACAAGTCATTTTTTAAATGTTGTAGTTCGTCTTGAAAAAATGTTACGAGTACATCATCTATCAACAATTACACAGGTTCTGTTTCCATATTGCGGATTTTGGTTAGGTACAGTATTATCAAATCCACTGGCGCTGTGTGTTACTTTACTGAGTCCCAATCTGTGATTGAAACCTGTAAAACCGGTTTAATTCGTCACAGCCAGCACTCTTCAGGTGTGAGGGTCTTCTGCTCAGAATGAAACGCTAAAAATAAAATGTTTGTGTATATTCTAATGGTAGTGGGGGCAGGGTGTGTGGGAACAGGTTTGTTCTTCACACCTGAAACATTTTCTCTGAAAGGATTTTCTTCGAAGTTTAACCGATCTTGTTACAGCATGTTACAGTTTACTATTATTAACCATATTAATTTTAAGTGCTTAATGTAAAATCTTGTAAAAATATATTTTCATTGTTCAAATATACATTAATATACATTAAGTCTATCATATAATAAGTTAAATACAAAACTAAAGAAAAAATAGGGTTAAATATAATTCAAAATATTTTGCTAACAATGTTAACTGTTTATGAATAATAAAATGTATTAACTAAGGAGTAGGATGGCACAGTTGTTAGTATGTTTTTTGTTTTGTTTCTTTTTCATAAATACAACAGTAGTACCTGATGTCTCAGTGGCTTTCAAAATTAAATTATGCATGCAAACCTGTGAACTAGAAAGATAACTAAGATTTTAATACTAATTAAATGACCGCGGGCACTTCCCACCCCCCCCCCCCTACATTCTCAGAGTAGAACAGACTAACCTTCTAATGAAAGACGGTCCACCCCCCACGGACAGGAAAAGTGCCCACAGGCACTTAAACTTAATATGGTCAGTAACGGTAAACAGTAACATGGTAAGAAGGAGCACGTACAAACGTTTTCGAAATAACCACATGTAAGACTCTGATCCTAAAAATGTTTAGGGAGAAAGTGGAATACTGGTGTGCTTCCAGAAGAATCAGTATGGCTCAGAGATTAAATAAAACTTCACAGACATTAACGAAGAGCATAACGCGTGTACTGTATACACTGCAAGTACAACCCAACTCTCTGCAGGAGTGCTGGCTGTGACGAATTGAACCGGTTTCACGGGTATTTTCAAAGTAGGAGGCGAGATTTCCAGCGAAAGACACCCCCCCCCCCCCCTCAAAAACCCAGTAAATACAGTACTTACTAGTTAAAGGCTAGGCTCTCGACTACGGCGAAAGGAACCCTTCTTTCATTAGAAGACAATGAACATATTTTAGCCCTGAATGAATTAATAGCAAACATGGTTTACATAAAAGACATTTTTCCAAGAAAGTTTAGCCTTTGTCACTAATGAAACCACTAAATAAAGACATAAATAGAAAAATCTTAAGATTTTTAAAATACATGACTTTGCTAAAATTTATTTGAAAATAAAAACAATTACAACCGCCAGGGGAGAGAGAGAACAGGGGAGGGATGTTGGTTTTGCATAAGGGGCGGGGCTATGGAAAGTAGGTATGTTTGGGAATGTGTAGTTACATGTTCTGGCTGTTTGTGAATTATCGTTGTTGAGTATGGAGTGTTGAGGTATTGATTTTGTGTAATGCTTTATGTTGAAAATTGAGGTGGATTTTGTTTATGATAAACAGGATAAACTGGGATGGGAGGAAGGTTTGGTTTTGCATAAGGGGCGGGATTATGATAATTGGATGACTTTGCGAGTGTAAAATGGTTTGATTATTTGATTTTGTATTGTGGTTGTTATCTATGTTTTTGGTTGGTATTATGTTTATATGGTTGTTTTTGTTGGTTGGTTGTTATTATGGTTATTAATAATACGATCTATAGTTGAAATCTGAGCCTAAATAAAAAGAAAAAGCAAGTGATTAGGTTTATGAGCAATCTAATTACTTATTCGTTTAAAAAGCTATATAAAATAAAGTTTATTATTAATTTGCTGGACAGAGCGGTGAACATTATTATGCATGAGACAAAGATAACGATCCTGATCAGTTTAGAAATCTGTGTACGCTGTAAGGTTTTTACTTCTTAAACTTTTAAAATACACGTTTTGAATGGAAAGAAATCCTCTTCCTGGTATAGCACACCAGCACGTCTTTTTTCTCCAATCAGAGGGGTGTCAGATGGTGTCAGCCAATCACCATTCTGCGTTGGGTAGCAACGGGTGACTGTTCTCAGGCGGAAGATGTAAGCAGCTTAATGTTCGTGTTAAATATGTTTTTTAAATTCAATTAAACGGGCACAGTTAAGACATTAAATATACATATACATACTGTATACAGTACAGTTTGCATACGGTAATATGTTTATGTTACGCGATTAAAAAATAAATAAATAAAAATGAAAAGTCCAGTACCAGCTGGATTCGAACACCCAACCTACCAGCTGGTGTGCACGCACCTAGACCAGTAGGCTACAAGAGAGCTCACGTGATCAGGCAGGCGAAACAGCCCTACATAGCTCTGCCGCAGTACACGGATATAATCATACCGTTATTAAATTATTGAGATACGCGATTCCATATTATATTCCCTTTTAATCAAATTCTAAAAGTATGCTTGTTGACTCCGGTATCACGTTAGTTAAAGACTTCGAAGCTTACAATGTTTAGGGAGAAATGGAATACTGGTGCGTATTTTTTTCTTTAAAGTACCAAGACCAGCCATATACTGTATGTTTACGTTCCAAAATTAATATCGTTTATGGCCTTCACACGCGTTACAGTATGCTCCTATTCTTTTTATGCTCAGCTACTAAGATTTCCCTTCAGTGGTAAAATTCAATATCTACAACGGGCACAGTAAAGACGTTTACAGTACAGTAAGTCTTTCTACGACAGACCAACGGACCACGAGTGCCCCTGTCGGTCAACCAATCACGCACCGCGGTATCGCGTGTCATCTTACCTGCGGTATCTGTACTGCGGTGTCTTTACCGCGCACTTTGAATGGCTGCATCTGTAACTGACTGGCTCAGAAGAGCCCACTGAGTCAGCCCTTAACCCCAGTGTGCAGAAGTTGTCAAAACGTGTTTTTAAGCACAAATAAACACGTTTTGGCAACTTTGGTCACCAACATGTAAGTTATAGGGCAGGAACAGAACACTTTTCAAAACGTGTTTTTCAGCCCGAAATAAACGCGTTTTCTCAGCTCTTGGAATCACAGTGTAACTGACTGGCTCAGAAGAGCCCACTGATTCAGCCCTTAACCCCAGTGTGCAGAAGTTGTCAAAACGTGTTTTTCAGCCCAAATAAACACGTTTTGGCAACTTTGGTCACCAACATGTAAGTTATAGGGCAGGAACAGAACACTTTTCAAAACGTGTTTTTCAGCCCGAAATAAACGCGTTTTCTCAACTCCTGGAATCACAGTGTAACTGACTGGCTCAGAAGAGCCCACTGAGTCAGCCCTTAACCCCAGTGTGCAGAAGTTGTCAAAACGTGTTTTTCAGCACAAATAAACACCTTTTGGCAACTTTGGTCAACAACATGTAAGTTATAGGGCAGGAACAGAACACTTTTCAAAACGTGTTTTTCAGCCCGAAATAAACGCGTTTTCTCAACTCTTGGAATCACAGTGTAACTGACTGGCTCAGAAGAGCCCACTGAGTCAGCCCTTAAACCCAGTGTGCAGAAGTTGTCAAAACGTGTTTTTCAGCACAAATAAACACGTTTTGGCAACTTTGGTCACCAACATGTAAGTTATAGGGCAGGAACAGAACACTTTTCAAAACGTGTTTTTCAGCCCGTAATAAACGCGTTTTCTCAACCCTTGGAATCACAGTGTAACTGACTGGCTCAGAAGAGCCCACTGAGTCAGCCCTTAACCCCAGTGTGCAGAAGTTGTCAAAACGTGTTTTTAAGCACAAATAAACACGTTTTGGCAACTTTGGTCACCAACATGTAAGTTATAGGGCAGGAACAGAACACTTTTCAAAACGTGTTTTTCAGCCCGAAATAAACGCGTTTTCTCAACTCCTGGAATCACAGTGTAACTGACTGGCTCAGAAGAGCCCACTGAGTCAGCCCTTAACCCCAGTGTGCAGAAGTTGTCAAAACGTGTTTTTCAGCACAAATAAACACGTTTTGGCAACTTTGGTCAACAACATGTAAGTTATAGGGCAGGAACAGAACACTTTTCAAAACGTGTTTTTCAGCCCGAAATAAACGCGTTTTCTCAACCCTTGGAATCACAGTGTAACTGACTGGCTCAGAAGAGCCCAATGAGTCAGCCCTTAACCCCAGTGTGCAGAAGTTGTCAAAACGTGTTTTTCAGCACAAATAAACACGTTTTGGCAACTTTGGTCACCAACATGTAAGTTATAGGGCAGGAACAGAACACTTTTCAAAACGTGTTTTTCAGCCCGAAATAAACGCGTTTTCTCAACCCTTGGAATCACAGTGTAACTGACTGGCTCAGAAGAGCCCACTGAGTCAGCCCTTATCCCCAGTGTGCAGAAGTTGTCAAAACGTGTTTTTAAGCACAAATAAACACGTTTTGGCAACTTTGGTCACCAACATGTAAGTTATAGGGCAGGAACAGAACACTTTTCAAAACGTGTTTTTCAGCCCGAAATAAACGCGTTTTCTCAACTCCTGGAATCACAGTGTAACTGACTGGCTCAGAAGAGCCCACTGAGTCAGCCCTTAACCCCAGTGTGCAGAAGTTGTCAAAACGTGTTTTTCAGCACAAATAAACACGTTTTGGCAACTTTGGTCAACAACATGTAAGTTATAGGGCAGGAACAGAACACTTTTCAAAACGTGTTTTTCAGCCCGAAATAAACGCGTTTTCTCAACTCCTGGAATCACAGTGTAACTGACTGGCTCAGAAGAGCCCACTGAGTCAGCCCTTAACACCAGTGTGCAGAAGTTGTCAAAACGTGTTTTTCAGCACAAATAAACACGTTTTGGCAACTTTGGTCAACAACATGTAAGTTATAGGGCAGGAACAGAACACTTTTCAAAACGTGTTTTTCAGCCCGAAATAAACGCGTTTTCTCAACCCTTGGAATCACAGTGTAACTGACTGGCTCAGAAGAGCCCAATGAGTCAGCCCTTAACCCCAGTGGGCAGAAGTTGTCAAAACGTGTTTTTCAGCACAAATAAACACGTTTTGGCAACTTTGGTCAACAACATGTAAGTTATAGGGCAGGAACAGAACACTTTTCAAAACGTGTTTTTCAGCCCGAAATAAACGCGTTTTCTCAACCCTTGGAATCACAGTGTAACTGACTGGCTCAGAAGAGCCCACTGAGTCAGCCCTTAACCCCAGTGTGCAGAAGTTGTCAAAACGTGTTTTTAAGCACAAATAAACACGTTTTGGCAACTTTGGTCACCAACATGTAAGTTATAGGGCAGGAACAGAACACTTTTCAAAACGTGTTTTTCAGCCCGAAATAAACGCGTTTTCTCAACTCTTGGAATCACAGTGTAACTGACTGGCTCAGAAGAGCCCACTGATTCAGCCCTTAACCCCAGTGTGCAGAAGTTGTCAAAACGTGTTTTTCAGCACAAATAAACACGTTTTGGCAACTTTGGTCACCAACATGTAAGTTATAGGGCAGGAACAGAACACTTTTCAAAACGTGTTTTTCAGCCCGAAATAAACGCGTTTTCTCAACTCTTGGAATCACAGTGTAACTGACTGGCTCAGAAGAGCCCACTGAGTCAGCCCTTAACCCCAGTGTGCAGAAGTTGTCAAAACGTGTTTTTCAGCACAAATAAACACGTTTTGGCAACTTTGGTCACCAACATGTAAGTTATAGGGCAGGAACAGAACACTTTTCAAAACGTGTTTTTCAGCCCGAAATAAACGCGTTTTCTCAACCCTTGGAATCACAGTGTAACTGACTGGCTCAGAAGAGCCCACTGAGTCAGCCCTTAACCCCAGTGTGCAGAAGTTGTCAAAACGTGTTTTTAAGCACAAATAAACACGTTTTGGCAACTTTGGTCACCAACATGTAAGTTATAGGGCAGGAACAGAACACTTTTCAAAACGTGTTTTTCAGCCCGAAATAAACGCGTTTTCTCAACTCCTGGAATTACAGTGTAACTGACTGGCTCAGAAGAGCCCACTGAGTCAGCCCTTAACCCCAGTGTGCAGAAGTTGTCAAAACGTGTTTTTCAGCACAAATAAACACGTTTTGGCAACTTTGGTCAACAACATGTAAGTTATAGGGCAGGAACAGAACACTTTTCAAAACGTGTTTTTCAGCCCGAAATAAACGCGTTTTCTCAACTCCTGGAATCACAGTGTAACTGACTGGCTCAGAAGAGCCCACTGAGTCAGCCCTTAACCCCAGTGTGCAGAAGTTGTCAAAACGTGTTTTTCAGCACAAATAAACACGTTTTGGCAACTTTGGTCAACAACATGTAAGTTATAGGGCAGGAACAGAACACTTTTCAAAACGTGTTTTTCAGCCCGAAATAAACGCGTTTTCTCAACCCTTGGAATCACAGTGTAACTGACTGGCTCAGAAGAGCCCAATGAGTCAGCCCTTAACCCCAGTGTGCAGAAGTTGTCAAAACGTGTTTTTCAGCACAAATAAACACGTTTTGGCAACTTTGGTCAACAACATGTAAGTTATAGGGCAGGAACAGAACACTTTTCAAAACGTGTTTTTCAGCCCGAAATAAACGCGTTTTCTCAACCCTTGGAATCACAGTGTAACTAACTGGCTCAGAAGAGCCCAATGAGTCAGCCCTTAACCCCAGTGTGCAGAAGTTGTCAAAACGTGTTTTTCAGCACAAATAAACACGTTTTGGCAACTTTGGTCAACAACATGTAAGTTATAGGGCAGGAACAGAACACTTTTCAAAACGTGTTTTTCAGCCCGAAATAAACGCGTTTTCTCAACCCTTGGAATCACAGTGTAACTGACTGGCTCAGAAGAGCCCACTGAGTCAGCCCTTAACCCCAGTGTGCAGAAGTTGTCAAAACGTGTTTTTAAGCACAAATAAACACGTTTTGGCAACTTTGGTCACCAACATGTAAGTTATAGGGCAGGAACAGAACACTTTTCAAAACGTGTTTTTCAGCCCGAAATAAACGCGTTTTCTCAACTCTTGGAATCACAGTGTAACTGACTGGCTCAGAAGAGCCCACTGAGTCAGCCCTTAAACCCAGTGTGCAGAAGTTGTCAAAACGTGTTTTTCAGCACAAATAAACACGTTTTGGCAACTTTGGTCACCAACATGTAAGTTATAGGGCAGGAACAGAACACTTTTCAAAACGTGTTTTTCAGACCGAAATAAACGCGTTTTCTCAACTCCTGGAATCACAGTGTAACTGACTGGCTCAGAAGAGCCCACTGAGTCAGCCCTTAACCCCAGTGTGCAGAAGTTGTCAAAACGTGTTTTTCAGCACAAATAAACACGTTTTGGCAACTTTGGTCAACAACATGTAAGTTATAGGGCAGGAACAGAACACTTTTCAAAACGTGTTTTTCAGCCCGAAATAAACGCGTTTTCTCAACTCTTGGAATCACAGTGTAACTGACTGGCTCAGAAGAGCCCACTGAGTCAGCCCTTAAACCCAGTGTGCAGAAGTTGTCAAAACGTGTTTTTCAGCACAAATAAACACGTTTTGGCAACTTTGGTCACCAACATGTAAGTTATAGGGCAGGAACAGAACACTTTTCAAAACGTGTTTTTCAGCCCGAAATAAACGCGTTTTCTCAACCCTTGGAATCACAGTGTAACTGACTGGCTCAGAAGAGCCCACTGAGTCAGCCCTTAACCCCAGTGTGCAGAAGTTGTCAAAACGTGTTTTTAAGCACAAATAAACACGTTTTGGCAACTTTGGTCACCAACATGTAAGTTATAGGGCAGGAACAGAACACTTTTCAAAACGTGTTTTTCAGCCCGAAATAAACGCGTTTTCTCAACTCCTGGAATCACAGTGTAACTGACTGGCTCAGAAGAGCCCACTGAGTCAGCCCTTAACCCCAGTGTGCAGAAGTTGTCAAAACGTGTTTTTCAGCACAAATAAACACGTTTTGGCAACTTTGGTCAACAACATGTAAGTTATAGGGCAGGAACAGAACACTTTTCAAAACGTGTTTTTCAGCCCGAAATAAACGCGTTTTCTCAACTCCTGGAATCACAGTATAACTGACTGGCTCAGATGAGCCCACTGATTCAGCCCTTAACCCCAGTGTGCAGAAGTTGTCAAAACGTGTTTTTCAGCACAAATAAACACGTTTTGGCAACTTTGGTCACCAACATGTAAGTTATAGGGCAGGAACAGAACACTTTTCAAAACGTGTTTTTCAGCCCGAAATAAACGCGTTTTCTCAACTCTTGGAATCACAGTGTAACTGACTGGCTCAGAAGAGCCCACTGAGTCAGCCCTTAACCCCAGTGTGCAGAAGTTGTCAAAACGTGTTTTTCAGCACAAATAAACACGTTTTGGCAACTTTGGTCAACAACATGTAAGTTATAGGGCAGGAACAGAACACTTTTCAAAACGTGTTTTTCAGCCCGAAATAAACGCGTTTTCTCAACTCTTGGAATCACAGTGTAACTGACTGGCTCAGAAGAGCCCACTGATTCAGCCCTTAACCCCAGTGTGCAGAAGTTGTCAAAACGTGTTTTTCAGCACAAATAAACACGTTTTGGCAACTTTGGTCACCAACATGTAAGTTATAGGGCAGGAACAGAACACTTTTCAAAACGTGTTTTTCAGCCCGAAATAAACGCGTTTTCTCAACTCCTGGAATCACAGTGTAACTGACTGGCTCAGAAGAGCCCACTGAGTCAGCCCTTAACCCCAGTGTGCAGAAGTTGTCAAAACGTGTTTTTCAGCACAAATAAACACGTTTTGGCAACTTTGGTCGCCAACATGTAAGTTATAGGGCAGGAACAGAACACTTTTCAAAACGTGTTTTTCAGCCCGAAATAAACGCGTTTTCTCAACTCTTGGAATCACAGTGTAACTGACTGGCTCAGAAGAGCCCACTGAGTCAGCCCTTAACCCCAGTGTGCAGAAGTTGTCAAAACGTGTTTTTCAGCACAAATAAACACGTTTTGGCAACTTTGGTCACCAACATGTAAGTTATAGGGCAGGAACAGAACACTTTTCAAAACGTGTTTTTCAGCCCGAAATAAACGCGTTTTCTCAACCCTTGGAATCACAGTGTAACTGACTGGCTCAGAAGAGCCCACTGAGTCAGCCCTTAACCCCAGTGTGCAGAAGTTGTCAAAACGTGTTTTTAAGCACAAATAAACACGTTTTGGCAACTTTGGTCACCAACATGTAAGTTATAGGGCAGGAACAGAACACTTTTCAAAACGTGTTTTTCAGCCCGAAATAAACGCGTTTTCTCAACTCTTGGAATCACAGTGTAACTGACTGGCTCAGAAGAGCCCACTGATTCAGCCCTTAACCCCAGTGTGCAGAAGTTGTCAAAACGTGTTTTTCAGCACAAATAAACACGTTTTGGCAACTTTGGTCACCAACATGTAAGTTATAGGGCAGGAACAGAACACTTTTCAAAACGTGTTTTTCAGCCCGAAATAAACGCGTTTTCTCAACCCTTGGAATCACAGTGTAACTGACTGGCTCAGAAGAGCCCACTGAGTCAGCCCTTAACCCCAGTGTGCAGAAGTTGTCAAAACGTGTTTTTCAGCACAAATAAACACGTTTTGGCAACTTTGGTCACCAACATGTAAGTTATAGGGCAGGAACAGAACACTTTTCAAAACGTGTTTTTCAGCCCGAAATAAACGCGTTTTCTCAACTCCTGGAATCACAGTGTAACTGACTGGCTCAGAAGAGCCCACTGAGTCAGCCCTTAACCCCAGTGTGCAGAAGTTGTCAAAACGTGTTTTTCAGCCCAAATAAACACGTTTTGGCAACTTTGGTCAACAACATGTAAGTTATAGGGCAGGAACAGAACACTTTTCAAAACGTGTTTTTCAGCCCGAAATAAACGCGTTTTCTCAACTCTTGGAATCACAGTGTAACTGACTGGCTCAGAAGAGCCCACTGAGTCAGCCCTTAACCCCAGTGTGCAGAAGTTGTCAAAACGTGTTTTTCAGCCCAAATAAACACGTTTTGGCAACTTTGGTCACCAACATGTAAGTTATAGGGCAGGAACAGAACACTTTTCAAAACGTGTTTTTCAGCCCGAAATAAACGCGTTTTCTCAACTCTTGGAATCACAGTGTAACTGACTGGCTCAGAAGAGCCCACTGAGTCAGCCCTTAACCCCAGTGTGCAGAAGTTGTCAAAACGTGTTTTTCAGCACACATAAACACGTTTTGGCAACTTTGGTCAACAACATGTAAGTTATAGGGCAGGAACAGAACACTTTTCAAAACGTGTTTTTCAGCCCGAAATAAACGCGTTTTCTCAACCCTTGGAATCACAGTGTAACTGACTGGCTCAGAAGAGCCCACTGAGTCAGCCCTTAACCCCAGTGTGCAGAAGTTGTCAAAACGTGTTTTTCAGCACAAATAAACACGTTTTGGCAACTTTGGTCACCAACATGTAAGTTATAGGGCAGGAACAGAATACTTTTCAAAACGTGTTTTTCAGCCCGAAATAAACGCGTTTTCTCAACCCTTGGAATCACAGTGTAACTGACTGGCTCAGAAGAGCCCACTGAGTCAGCCCTTAACCCCAGTGTGCAGAAGTTGTCAAAACGTGTTTTTAAGCACAAATAAACACGTTTTGGCAACTTTGGTCACCAACATGTAAGTTATAGGGCAGGAACAGAACACTTTTCAAAACGTGTTTTTCAGCCCGAAATAAACGCGTTTTCTCAACTCTTGGAATCACAGTGTAACTGACTGGCTCAGAAGACCCCACTGATTCAGCCCTTAACCCCAGTGTGCAGAAGTTGTCAAAACGTGTTTTTCAGCACAAATAAACACGTTTTGGCAACTTTGGTCACCAACATGTAAGTTATAGGGCAGGAACAGAACACTTTTCAAAACGTGTTTTTCAGCCCGAAATAAACGCGTTTTCTCAACTCCTGGAATCACAGTGTAACTGACTGGCTCAGAAGAGCCCACTGAGTCAGCCCTTAACCCCAGTGTCCAGAAGTTGTCAAAACGTGTTTTTCAGCACAAATAAACACGTTTTGGCAACTTTGGTCAACAACATGTAAGTTATAGGGCAGGAACAGAACACTTTTCAAAACGTGTTTTTCAGCCCGAAATAAACGCGTTTTCTCAACTCTTGGAATCACAGTGTAACTGACTGGCTCAGAAGAGCCCACTGAGTCAGCCCTTAACCCCAGTGTGCAGAAGTTGTCAAAACGTGTTTTTCAGCACAAATAAACACGTTTTGGCAACTTTGGTCAACAACATGTAAGTTATAGGGTAGGAACAGAACACTTTTCAAAACGTGTTTTTCAGACCGAAATAAACGCGTTTTCTCAACTCCTGGAATCACAGTGTAACTGACTGGCTCAGAAGAGCCCACTGAGTCAGCCCTTAACCCCAGTGTGCAGAAGTTGTCAAAACGTGTTTTTCAGCACAAATAAACACGTTTTGGCAACTTTGGTCACCAACATGTAAGTTATAGGGCAGGAACAGAACACTTTTCAAAACGTGTTTTTCAGCCCGAAATAAACGCGTTTTCTCAACCCTTGGAATCACAGTGTAACTGACTGGCTCAGAAGAGCCCACTGAGTCAGCCCTTAACCCCAGTGTGCAGAAGTTGTCAAAACGTGTTTTTCAGCCCAAATAAACACGTTTTGGCAACTTTGGTCAACAACATGTAAGTTATAGGGCAGGAACAGAACACTTTTCAAAACGTGTTTTTCAGCCCGAAATAAACGCGTTTTCTCAACTCTTGGAATCACAGTGTAACTGACTGGCTCAGAAGAGCCCACTGAGTCAGCCCTTAACCCCAGTGTGCAGAAGTTGTCAAAACGTGTTTTTCAGCCCAAATAAACACGTTTTGGCAACTTTGGTCACCAACATGTAAGTTATAGGGCAGGAACAGAACACTTTTCAAAACGTGTTTTTCAGCCCGAAATAAACGCGTTTTCTCAACTCTTGGAATCACAGTGTAACTGACTGGCTCAGAAGAGCCCACTGAGTCAGCCCTTAACCCCAGTGTGCAGAAGTTGTCAAAACGTGTTTTTCAGCACAAATAAACACGTTTTGGCAACTTTGGTCAACAACATGTAAGTTATAGGGCAGGAACAGAACACTTTTCAAAACGTGTTTTTCAGCCCGAAATAAACGCGTTTTCTCAACCCTTGGAATCACAGTGTAACTGACTGGCTCAGAAGAGCCCACTGAGTCAGCCCTTAACCCCAGTGTGCAGAAGTTGTCAAAACGTGTTTTTCAGCACAAATAAACACGTTTTGGCAACTTTGGTCAACAACATGTAAGTTATAGGGCAGGAACAGAACACTTTTCAAAACGTGTTTTTCAGCCCGAAATAAACGCGTTTTCTCAACTCCTGGAATCACAGTGTAACTGACTGGCTCAGAAGAGCCCACTGAGTCAGCCCTTAACCCCAGTGTGCAGAAGTTGTCAAAACGTGTTTTTAAGCACAAATAAACACGTTTTGGCAACTTTGGTCACCAACATGTAAGTTATAGGGCAGGAACAGAACACTTTTCAAAACGTGTTTTTCAGCCCGAAATAAACGCGTTTTCTCAACTCTTGGAATCACAGTGTAACTGACTGGCTCAGAAGAGCCCACTGATTCAGCCCTTAACCCCAGTGTGCAGAAGTTGTCAAAACGTGTTTTTCAGCACAAATAAACACGTTTTGGCAACTTTGGTCACCAACATGTAAGTTATAGGGCAGGAACAGAACACTTTTCAAAACGTGTTTTTCAGCCCGAAATAAACGCGTTTTCTCAACTCCTGGAATCACAGTGTAACTGACTGGCTCAGAAGAGCCCACTGAGTCAGCCCTTAACCCCAGTGTGCAGAAGTTGTCAAAACGTGTTTTTCAGCACAAATAAACACGTTTTGGCAACTTTGGTCAACAACATGTAAGTTATAGGGCAGGAACAGAACACTTTTCAAAACGTGTTTTTCAGCCCGAAATAAACGCGTTTTCTCAACTCTTGGAATCACAGTGTAACTGACTGGCTCAGAAGAGCCCACTGAGTCAGCCCTTAACCCCAGTGTGCAGAAGTTGTCAAAACGTGTTTTTCAGCACAAATAAACACGTTTTGGCAACTTTGGTCAACAACATGTAAGTTATAGGGCAGGAACAGAACACTTTTCAAAACGTGTTTTTCAGCCCGAAATAAACGCGTTTTCTCAACTCTTGGAATCACAGTGTAACTGACTGGCTCAGAAGAGCCCACTGATTCAGCCCTTAACCCCAGTGTGCAGAAGTTGTCAAAACGTGTTTTTCAGCACAAATAAACACGTTTTGGCAACTTTGGTCACCAACATGTAAGTTATAGGGCAGGAACAGAACACTTTTCAAAACGTGTTTTTCAGCCCGAAATAAACGCGTTTTCTCAACTCTTGGAATCACAGTGTAACTGACTGGCTCAGAAGAGCCCACTGAGTCAGCCCTTAACCCCAGTGTGCAGAAGTTGTCAAAACGTGTTTTTCAGCACAAATAAACACGTTTTGGCAACTTTGGTCACCAACATGTAAGTTATAGGGCAGGAACAGAACACTTTTCAAAACGTGTTTTTCAGCCCGAAATAAACGCGTTTTCTCAACCCTTGGAATCACAGTGTAACTGACTGGCTCAGAAGAGCCCACTGAGTCAGCCCTTAACCCCAGTGTGCAGAAGTTGTCAAAACGTGTTTTTAAGCACAAATAAACACGTTTTGGCAACTTTGGTCACCAACATGTAAGTTATAGGGCAGGAACAGAACACTTTTCAAAACGTGTTTTTCAGCCCGAAATAAACGCGTTTTCTCAACTCCTGGAATCACAGTGTAACTGACTGGCTCAGAAGAGCCCACTGAGTCAGCCCTTAACCCCAGTGTGCAGAAGTTGTCAAAACGTGTTTTTCAGCACAAATAAACACGTTTTGGCAACTTTGGTCACCAACATGTAAGTTATAGGGCAGGAACAGAACACTTTTCAAAACGTGTTTTTCAGCCCGAAATAAACGCGTTTTCTCAACCCTTGGAATCACAGTGTAACTGACTGGCTCAGAAGAGCCCAATGAGTCAGCCCTTAACCCCAGTGTGCAGAAGTTGTCAAAACGTGTTTTTCAGCACAAATAAACACGTTTTGGCAACTTTGGTCAACAACATGTAAGTTATAGGGCAGGAACAGAACACTTTTCAAAACGTGTTTTTCAGCCCGAAATAAACGCGTTTTCTCAACCCTTGGAATCACAGTGTAACTGACTGGCTCAGAAGAGCCCACTGAGTCAGTCCTTAACCCCAGTGTGCAGAAGTTGTCAAAACTTGTTTTTAAGCACAAATAAACACGTTTTGGCAACTTTGGTCACCAACATGTAAGTTATAGGGCAGGAACAGAACACTTTTCAAAACGTGTTTTTCAGCCCGAAATAAACGCGTTTTCTCAACTCTTGGAATCACAGTGTAACTGACTGGCTCAGAAGAGCCCACTGATTCAGCCCTTAACCCCAGTGTGCAGAAGTTGTCAAAACGTGTTTTTCAGCACAAATAAACACGTTTTGGCAACTTTGGTCACCAACATGTAAAGTTATAGGGCAGGAACAGAACACTTTTCAAAACGTGTTTTTCAGCCCGAAATAAACGCGTTTTCTCAACTCCTGGAATCACAGTGTAACTGACTGGCTCAGAAGAGCCCACTGAGTCAGCCCTTAACCCCAGTGTGCAGAAGTTGTCAAAACGTGTTTTTCAGCACAAATAAACACGTTTTGGCAACTTTGGTCAACAACATGTAAGTTATAGGGCAGGAACAGAACACTTTTCAAAACGTGTTTTTCAGCCCGAAATAAACGCGTTTTCTCAACTCTTGGAATCACAGTGTAACTGACTGGCTCAGAAGAGCCCACTGAGTCAGCCCTTAACCCCAGTGTGCAGAAGTTGTCAAAACGTGTTTTTCAGCACAAATAAACACGTTTTGGCAACTTTGGTCAACAACATGTAAGTTATAGGGCAGGAACAGAACACTTTTCAAAACGTGTTTTTCAGCCCGAAATAAACGCGTTTTCTCAACCCTTGGAATCACAGTGTAACTGACTGGCTCAGAAGAGCCCACTGAGTCAGCCCTTAACCCCAGTGTGCAGAAGTTGTCAAAACGTGTTTTTCAGCACAAATAAACACGTTTTGGCAACTTTGGTCACCAACATGTAAGTTATAGGGCAGGAACAGAACACTTTTCAAAACGTGTTTTTCAGCCCGAAATAAACGCGTTTTCTCAACTCCTGGAATCACAGTGTAACTGACTGGCTCAGAAGAGCCCACTGAGTCAGCCCTTAACCCCAGTGTCCAGAAGTTGTCAAAACGTGTTTTTCAGCACAAATAAACACGTTTTGGCAACTTTGGTCAACAACATGTAAGTTATAGGGCAGGAACAGAACACTTTTCAAAACGTGTTTTTCAGCCCGAAATAAACGCGTTTTCTCAACTCTTGGAATCACAGTGTAACTGACTGGCTCAGAAGAGCCCACTGAGTCAGCCCTTAACCCCAGTGTGCAGAAGTTGTCAAAACGTGTTTTTCAGCACAAATAAACACGTTTTGGCAACTTTGGTCACCAACATGTAAGTTATAGGGCAGGAACAGAACACTTTTCAAAACGTGTTTTTCAGCCCGAAATAAACGCGTTTTCTCAACTCTTGGAATCACAGTGTAACTGACTGGCTCAGAAGAGCCCACTGAGTCAGCCCTTAACCCCAGTGTGCAGAAGTTGTCAAAACGTGTTTTTCAGCACACATAAACACGTTTTGGCAACTTTGGTCAACAACATGTAAGTTATAGGGCAGGAACAGAACACTTTTCAAAACGTGTTTTTCAGCCCGAAATAAACGCGTTTTCTCAACCCTTGGAATCACAGTGTAACTGACTGGCTCAGAAGAGCCCACTGAGTCAGTCCTTAACCCCAGTGTGCAGAAGTTGTCAAAACTTGTTTTTAAGCACAAATAAACACGTTTTGGCAACTTTGGTCACCAACATGTAAGTTATAGGGCAGGAACAGAACACTTTTCAAAACGTGTTTTTCAGCCCGAAATAAACGCGTTTTCTCAACTCTTGGAATCACAGTGTAACTGACTGGCTCAGAAGAGCCCACTGATTCAGCCCTTAACCCCAGTGTGCAGAAGTTGTCAAAACGTGTTTTTCAGCACAAATAAACACGTTTTGGCAACTTTGGTCACCAACATGTAAAGTTATAGGGCAGGAACAGAACACTTTTCAAAACGTGTTTTTCAGCCCGAAATAAACGCGTTTTCTCAACTCCTGGAATCACAGTGTAACTGACTGGCTCAGAAGAGCCCACTGAGTCAGCCCTTAACCCCAGTGTGCAGAAGTTGTCAAAACGTGTTTTTCAGCACAAATAAACACGTTTTGGCAACTTTGGTCAACAACATGTAAGTTATAGGGCAGGAACAGAACACTTTTCAAAACGTGTTTTTCAGCCCGAAATAAACGCGTTTTCTCAACTCTTGGAATCACAGTGTAACTGACTGGCTCAGAAGAGCCCACTGAGTCAGCCCTTAACCCCAGTGTGCAGAAGTTGTCAAAACGTGTTTTTCAGCACAAATAAACACGTTTTGGCAACTTTGGTCAACAACATGTAAGTTATAGGGCAGGAACAGAACACTTTTCAAAACGTGTTTTTCAGCCCGAAATAAACGCGTTTTCTCAACCCTTGGAATCACAGTGTAACTGACTGGCTCAGAAGAGCCCACTGAGTCAGCCCTTAACCCCAGTGTGCAGAAGTTGTCAAAACGTGTTTTTCAGCACAAATAAACACGTTTTGGCAACTTTGGTCACCAACATGTAAGTTATAGGGCAGGAACAGAACACTTTTCAAAACGTGTTTTTCAGCCCGAAATAAACGCGTTTTCTCAACTCCTGGAATCACAGTGTAACTGACTGGCTCAGAAGAGCCCACTGAGTCAGCCCTTAACCCCAGTGTCCAGAAGTTGTCAAAACGTGTTTTTCAGCACAAATAAACACGTTTTGGCAACTTTGGTCAACAACATGTAAGTTATAGGGCAGGAACAGAACACTTTTCAAAACGTGTTTTTCAGCCCGAAATAAACGCGTTTTCTCAACTCTTGGAATCACAGTGTAACTGACTGGCTCAGAAGAGCCCACTGAGTCAGCCCTTAACCCCAGTGTGCAGAAGTTGTCAAAACGTGTTTTTCAGCACAAATAAACACGTTTTGGCAACTTTGGTCACCAACATGTAAGTTATAGGGCAGGAACAGAACACTTTTCAAAACGTGTTTTTCAGCCCGAAATAAACGCGTTTTCTCAACTCTTGGAATCACAGTGTAACTGACTGGCTCAGAAGAGCCCACTGAGTCAGCCCTTAACCCCAGTGTGCAGAAGTTGTCAAAACGTGTTTTTCAGCACACATAAACACGTTTTGGCAACTTTGGTCAACAACATGTAAGTTATAGGGCAGGAACAGAACACTTTTCAAAACGTGTTTTTCAGCCCGAAATAAACGCGTTTTCTCAACCCTTGGAATCACAGTGTAACTGACTGGCTCAGAAGAGCCCACTGAGTCAGCCCTTAACCCCAGTGTGCAGAAGTTGTCAAAACGTGTTTTTCAGCACAAATAAACACGTTTTGGCAACTTTGGTCACCAACATGTAAGTTATAGGGCAGGAACAGAATACTTTTCAAAACGTGTTTTTCAGCCCGAAATAAACGCGTTTTCTCAACCCTTGGAATCACAGTGTAACTGACTGGCTCAGAAGAGCCCACTGAGTCAGCCCTTAACCCCAGTGTGCAGAAGTTGTCAAAACGTGTTTTTAAGCACAAATAAACACGTTTTGGCAACTTTGGTCACCAACATGTAAGTTATAGGGCAGGAACAGAACACTTTTCAAAACGTGTTTTTCAGCCCGAAATAAACGCGTTTTCTCAACTCTTGGAATCACAGTGTAACTGACTGGCTCAGAAGACCCCACTGATTCAGCCCTTAACCCCAGTGTGCAGAAGTTGTCAAAACGTGTTTTTCAGCACAAATAAACACGTTTTGGCAACTTTGGTCACCAACATGTAAGTTATAGGGCAGGAACAGAACACTTTTCAAAACGTGTTTTTCAGCCCGAAATAAACGCGTTTTCTCAACTCCTGGAATCACAGTGTAACTGACTGGCTCAGAAGAGCCCACTGAGTCAGCCCTTAACCCCAGTGTCCAGAAGTTGTCAAAACGTGTTTTTCAGCACAAATAAACACGTTTTGGCAACTTTGGTCAACAACATGTAAGTTATAGGGCAGGAACAGAACACTTTTCAAAACGTGTTTTTCAGCCCGAAATAAACGCGTTTTCTCAACTCTTGGAATCACAGTGTAACTGACTGGCTCAGAAGAGCCCACTGAGTCAGCCCTTAACCCCAGTGTGCAGAAGTTGTCAAAACGTGTTTTTCAGCACAAATAAACACGTTTTGGCAACTTTGGTCAACAACATGTAAGTTATAGGGCAGGAACAGAACACTTTTCAAAACGTGTTTTTCAGCCCGAAATAAACGCGTTTTCTCAACTCCTGGAATCACAGTGTAACTGACTGGCTCAGAAGAGCCCACTGAGTCAGCCCTTAACCCCAGTGTGCAGAAGTTGTCAAAACGTGTTTTTCAGCCCAAATAAACACGTTTTGGCAACTTTGGTCACCAACATGTAAGTTATAGGGCAGGAACAGAACACTTTTCAAAACGTGTTTTTCAGCCCGAAATAAACGCGTTTTCTCAACCCTTGGAATCACAGTGTAACTGACTGGCTCAGAAGAGCCCACTGAGTCAGCCCTTAACCCCAGTGTGCAGAAGTTGTCAAAACGTGTTTTTCAGCCCAAATAAACACGTTTTGGCAACTTTGGTCAACAACATGTAAGTTATAGGGCAGGAACAGAACACTTTTCAAAACGTGTTTTTCAGCCCGAAATAAACGCGTTTTCTCAACTCTTGGAATCACAGTGTAACTGACTGGCTCAGAAGAGCCCACTGAGTCAGCCCTTAACCCCAGTGTGCAGAAGTTGTCAAAACGTGTTTTTCAGCCCAAATAAACACGTTTTGGCAACTTTGGTCACCAACATGTAAGTTATAGGGCAGGAACAGAACACTTTTCAAAACGTGTTTTTCAGCCCGAAATAAACGCGTTTTCTCAACTCTTGGAATCACAGTGTAACTGACTGGCTCAGAAGAGCCCACTGAGTCAGCCCTTAACCCCAGTGTGCAGAAGTTGTCAAAACGTGTTTTTCAGCACAAATAAACACGTTTTGGCAACTTTGGTCAACAACATGTAAGTTATAGGGCAGGAACAGAACACTTTTCAAAACGTGTTTTTCAGCCCGAAATAAACGCGTTTTCTCAACCCTTGGAATCACAGTGTAACTGACTGGCTCAGAAGAGCCCACTGAGTCAGCCCTTAACCCCAGTGTGCAGAAGTTGTCAAAACGTGTTTTTCAGCACAAATAAACACGTTTTGGCAACTTTGGTCAACAACATGTAAGTTATAGGGCAGGAACAGAACACTTTTCAAAACGTGTTTTTCAGCCCGAAATAAACGCGTTTTCTCAACTCCTGGAATCACAGTGTAACTGACTGGCTCAGAAGAGCCCACTGAGTCAGCCCTTAACCCCAGTGTGCAGAAGTTGTCAAAACGTGTTTTTAAGCACAAATAAACACGTTTTGGCAACTTTGGTCACCAACATGTAAGTTATAGGGCAGGAACAGAACACTTTTCAAAACGTGTTTTTCAGCCCGAAATAAACGCGTTTTCTCAACTCTTGGAATCACAGTGTAACTGACTGGCTCAGAAGAGCCCACTGATTCAGCCCTTAACCCCAGTGTGCAGAAGTTGTCAAAACGTGTTTTTCAGCACAAATAAACACGTTTTGGCAACTTTGGTCACCAACATGTAAGTTATAGGGCAGGAACAGAACACTTTTCAAAACGTGTTTTTCAGCCCGAAATAAACGCGTTTTCTCAACTCCTGGAATCACAGTGTAACTGACTGGCTCAGAAGAGCCCACTGAGTCAGCCCTTAACCCCAGTGTGCAGAAGTTGTCAAAACGTGTTTTTCAGCACAAATAAACACGTTTTGGCAACTTTGGTCAACAACATGTAAGTTATAGGGCAGGAACAGAACACTTTTCAAAACGTGTTTTTCAGCCCGAAATAAACGCGTTTTCTCAACTCTTGGAATCACAGTGTAACTGACTGGCTCAGAAGAGCCCACTGAGTCAGCCCTTAACCCCAGTGTGCAGAAGTTGTCAAAACGTGTTTTTCAGCACAAATAAACACGTTTTGGCAACTTTGGTCAACAACATGTAAGTTATAGGGCAGGAACAGAACACTTTTCAAAACGTGTTTTTCAGCCCGAAATAAACGCGTTTTCTCAACTCTTGGAATCACAGTGTAACTGACTGGCTCAGAAGAGCCCACTGATTCAGCCCTTAACCCCAGTGTGCAGAAGTTGTCAAAACGTGTTTTTCAGCACAAATAAACACGTTTTGGCAACTTTGGTCACCAACATGTAAGTTATAGGGCAGGAACAGAACACTTTTCAAAACGTGTTTTTCAGCCCGAAATAAACGCGTTTTCTCAACTCTTGGAATCACAGTGTAACTGACTGGCTCAGAAGAGCCCACTGAGTCAGCCCTTAACCCCAGTGTGCAGAAGTTGTCAAAACGTGTTTTTCAGCACAAATAAACACGTTTTGGCAACTTTGGTCACCAACATGTAAGTTATAGGGCAGGAACAGAACACTTTTCAAAACGTGTTTTTCAGCCCGAAATAAACGCGTTTTCTCAACCCTTGGAATCACAGTGTAACTGACTGGCTCAGAAGAGCCCACTGAGTCAGCCCTTAACCCCAGTGTGCAGAAGTTGTCAAAACGTGTTTTTAAGCACAAATAAACACGTTTTGGCAACTTTGGTCACCAACATGTAAGTTATAGGGCAGGAACAGAACACTTTTCAAAACGTGTTTTTCAGCCCGAAATAAACGCGTTTTCTCAACTCCTGGAATCACAGTGTAACTGACTGGCTCAGAAGAGCCCACTGAGTCAGCCCTTAACCCCAGTGTGCAGAAGTTGTCAAAACGTGTTTTTCAGCACAAATAAACACGTTTTGGCAACTTTGGTCACCAACATGTAAGTTATAGGGCAGGAACAGAACACTTTTCAAAACGTGTTTTTCAGCCCGAAATAAACGCGTTTTCTCAACCCTTGGAATCACAGTGTAACTGACTGGCTCAGAAGAGCCCAATGAGTCAGCCCTTAACCCCAGTGTGCAGAAGTTGTCAAAACGTGTTTTTCAGCACAAATAAACACGTTTTGGCAACTTTGGTCAACAACATGTAAGTTATAGGGCAGGAACAGAACACTTTTCAAAACGTGTTTTTCAGCCCGAAATAAACGCGTTTTCTCAACCCTTGGAATCACAGTGTAACTGACTGGCTCAGAAGAGCCCACTGAGTCAGTCCTTAACCCCAGTGTGCAGAAGTTGTCAAAACTTGTTTTTAAGCACAAATAAACACGTTTTGGCAACTTTGGTCACCAACATGTAAGTTATAGGGCAGGAACAGAACACTTTTCAAAACGTGTTTTTCAGCCCGAAATAAACGCGTTTTCTCAACTCTTGGAATCACAGTGTAACTGACTGGCTCAGAAGAGCCCACTGATTCAGCCCTTAACCCCAGTGTGCAGAAGTTGTCAAAACGTGTTTTTCAGCACAAATAAACACGTTTTGGCAACTTTGGTCACCAACATGTAAAGTTATAGGGCAGGAACAGAACACTTTTCAAAACGTGTTTTTCAGCCCGAAATAAACGCGTTTTCTCAACTCCTGGAATCACAGTGTAACTGACTGGCTCAGAAGAGCCCACTGAGTCAGCCCTTAACCCCAGTGTGCAGAAGTTGTCAAAACGTGTTTTTCAGCACAAATAAACACGTTTTGGCAACTTTGGTCAACAACATGTAAGTTATAGGGCAGGAACAGAACACTTTTCAAAACGTGTTTTTCAGCCCGAAATAAACGCGTTTTCTCAACTCTTGGAATCACAGTGTAACTGACTGGCTCAGAAGAGCCCACTGAGTCAGCCCTTAACCCCAGTGTGCAGAAGTTGTCAAAACGTGTTTTTCAGCACAAATAAACACGTTTTGGCAACTTTGGTCAACAACATGTAAGTTATATGGCAGGAACAGAACACTTTTCAAAACGTGTTTTTCAGCCCGAAATAAACGCGTTTTCTCAACCCTTGGAATCACAGTGTAACTGACTGGCTCAGAAGAGCCCACTGAGTCAGCCCTTAACCCCAGTGTGCAGAAGTTGTCAAAACGTGTTTTTCAGCACAAATAAACACGTTTTGGCAACTTTGGTCACCAACATGTAAGTTATAGGGCAGGAACAGAACACTTTTCAAAACGTGTTTTTCAGCCCGAAATAAACGCGTTTTCTCAACTCCTGGAATCACAGTGTAACTGACTGGCTCAGAAGAGCCCACTGAGTCAGCCCTTAACCCCAGTGTGCAGAAGTTGTCAAAACGTGTTTTTAAGCACAAATAAACACGTTTTGGCAACTTTGGTCACCAACATGTAAGTTATAGGGCAGGAACAGAACACTTTTCAAAACGTGTTTTTCAGCCCGAAATAAACGCGTTTTCTCAACTCTTGGAATCACAGTGTAACTGACTGGCTCAGAAGAGCCCACTGATTCAGCCCTTAACCCCAGTGTGCAGAAGTTGTCAAAACGTGTTTTTCAGCACAAATAAACACGTTTTGGCAACTTTGGTCACCAACATGTAAGTTATAGGGCAGGAACAGAACACTTTTCAAAACGTGTTTTTCAGCCCGAAATAAACGCGTTTTCTCAACTCCTGGAATCACAGTGTAACTTACTGGCTCAGAAGAGCCCACTGAGTCAGCCCTTAACCCCAGTGTCCAGAAGTTGTCAAAACGTGTTTTTCAGCACAAATAAACACGTTTTGGCAACTTTGGTCAACAACATGTAAGTTATAGGGCAGGAACAGAACACTTTTCAAAACGTGTTTTTCAGCCCGAAATAAACGCGTTTTCTCAACTCTTGGAATCACAGTGTAACTGACTGGCTCAGAAGAGCCCACTGAGTCAGCCCTTAACCCCAGTGTGCAGAAGTTGTCAAAACGTGTTTTTCAGCCCAAATAAACACGTTTTGGCAACTTTGGTCACCAACATGTAAGTTATAGGGCAGGAACAGAACACTTTTCAAAACGTGTTTTTCAGCCCGAAATAAACGCGTTTTCTCAACTCTTGGAATCACAGTGTAACTGACTGGCTCAGAAGAGCCCACTGAGTCAGCCCTTAACCCCAGTGTGCAGAAGTTGTCAAAACGTGTTTTTCAGCACACATAAACACGTTTTGGCAACTTTGGTCAACAACATGTAAGTTATAGGGCAGGAACAGAACACTTTTCAAAACGTGTTTTTCAGCCCGAAATAAACGCGTTTTCTCAACTCTTGGAATCACAGTGTAACTGACTGGCTCAGAAGAGCCCACTGATTCAGCCCTTAACCCCAGTGTGCAGAAGTTGTCAAAACGTGTTTTTCAGCACAAATAAACACGTTTTGGCAACTTTGGTCACCAACATGTAAGTTATAGGGCAGGAACAGAACACTTTTCAAAACGTGTTTTTCAGCCCGAAATAAACGCGTTTTCTCAACTCCTGGAATCACAGTGTAACTTACTGGCTCAGAAGAGCCCACTGAGTCAGCCCTTAACCCCAGTGTCCAGAAGTTGTCAAAACGTGTTTTTCAGCACAAATAAACACGTTTTGGCAACTTTGGTCAACAACATGTAAGTTATAGGGCAGGAACAGAACACTTTTCAAAACGTGTTTTTCAGCCCGAAATAAACGCGTTTTCTCAACTCTTGGAATCACAGTGTAACTGACTGGCTCAGAAGAGCCCACTGAGTCAGCCCTTAACCCCAGTGTGCAGAAGTTGTCAAAACGTGTTTTTCAGCCCAAATAAACACGTTTTGGCAACTTTGGTCACCAACATGTAAGTTATAGGGCAGGAACAGAACACTTTTCAAAACGTGTTTTTCAGCCCGAAATAAACGCGTTTTCTCAACTCTTGGAATCACAGTGTAACTGACTGGCTCAGAAGAGCCCACTGAGTCAGCCCTTAACCCCAGTGTGCAGAAGTTGTCAAAACGTGTTTTTCAGCACACATAAACACGTTTTGGCAACTTTGGTCAACAACATGTAAGTTATAGGGCAGGAACAGAACACTTTTCAAAACGTGTTTTTCAGCCCGAAATAAACGCGTTTTCTCAACCCTTGGAATCACAGTGTAACTGACTGGCTCAGAAGAGCCCACTGAGTCAGCCCTTAACCCCAGTGTGCAGAAGTTGTCAAAACGTGTTTTTCAGCACAAATAAACACGTTTTGGCAACTTTGGTCACCAACATGTAAGTTATAGGGCAGGAACAGAATACTTTTCAAAACGTGTTTTTCAGCCCGAAATAAACGCGTTTTCTCAACCCTTGGAATCACAGTGTAACTGACTGGCTCAGAAGAGCCCACTGAGTCAGCCCTTAACCCCAGTGTGCAGAAGTTGTCAAAACGTGTTTTTAAGCACAAATAAACACGTTTTGGCAACTTTGGTCACCAACATGTAAGTTATAGGGCAGGAACAGAACACTTTTCAAAACGTGTTTTTCAGCCCGAAATAAACGCGTTTTCTCAACTCTTGGAATCACAGTGTAACTGACTGGCTCAGAAGACCCCACTGATTCAGCCCTTAACCCCAGTGTGCAGAAGTTGTCAAAACGTGTTTTTCAGCACAAATAAACACGTTTTGGCAACTTTGGTCACCAACATGTAAGTTATAGGGCAGGAACAGAACACTTTTCAAAACGTGTTTTTCAGCCCGAAATAAACGCGTTTTCTCAACTCCTGGAATCACAGTGTAACTTACTGGCTCAGAAGAGCCCACTGAGTCAGCCCTTAACCCCAGTGTCCAGAAGTTGTCAAAACGTGTTTTTCAGCACAAATAAACACGTTTTGGCAACTTTGGTCAACAACATGTAAGTTATAGGGCAGGAACAGAACACTTTTCAAAACGTGTTTTTCAGCCCGAAATAAACGCGTTTTCTCAACTCTTGGAATCACAGTGTAACTGACTGGCTCAGAAGAGCCCACTGAGTCAGCCCTTAACCCCAGTGTGCAGAAGTTGTCAAAACGTGTTTTTCAGCACAAATAAACACGTTTTGGCAACTTTGGTCAACAACATGTAAGTTATAGGGCAGGAACAGAACACTTTTCAAAACGTGTTTTTCAGCCCGAAATAAACGCGTTTTCTCAACTCTTGGAATCACAGTGTAACTGATTGGCTCAGAAGAGCCCACTGAGTCAGCCCTTAACCCCAGTGTGCAGAAGTTGTCAAAACGTGTTTTTCAGCACAAATAAACACGTTTTGGCAACTTTGGTCAACAACATGTAAGTTATAGGGCAGGAACAGAACACTTTTCAAAACGTGTTTTTCAGCCCGAAATAAACGCGTTTTCTCAACTCCTGGAATCACAGTGTAACTGACTGGCTCAGAAGAGCCCACTGAGTCAGCCCTTAACCCCAGTGTGCAGAAGTTGTCAAAACGTGTTTTTCAGCCCAAATAAACACGTTTTGGCAACTTTGGTCAACAACATGTAAGTTATAGGGCAGGAACAGAACACTTTTCAAAACGTGTTTTTCAGCCCGAAATAAACGCGTTTTCTCAACTCTTGGAATCACAGTGTAACTGACTGGCTCAGAAGAGCCCACTGAGTCAGCCCTTAACCCCAGTGTGCAGAAGTTGTCAAAACGTGTTTTTCAGCCCAAATAAACACGTTTTGGCAACTTTGGTCACCAACATGTAAGTTATAGGGCAGGAACAGAACACTTTTCAAAACGTGTTTTTCAGCCCGAAATAAACGCGTTTTCTCAACCCTTGGAATCACAGTGTAACTGACTGGCTCAGAAGAGCCCACTGAGTCAGCCCTTAACCCCAGTGTGCAGAAGTTGTCAAAACGTGTTTTTCAGCACAAATAAACACGTTTTGGCAACTTTGGTCAACAACATGTACGTTATAGGGCAGGAACAGAACACTTTTCAAAATGTGTTTTTCAGCCCGAAATAAACGCGTTTTCTCAACTCTTGGAATCACAGTGTAACTGACTGGCTCAGAAGAGCCCACTGAGTCAGCCCTTAACCCCAGTGTGCAGAAGTTGTCAAAACGTGTTTTTCAGCCCAAATAAACACGTTTTGGCAACTTTGGTCACCAACATGTAAGTTATAGGGCAGGAACAGAACACTTTTCAAAACGTGTTTTTCAGCCCGAAATAAACGCGTTTTCTCAACTCTTGGAATCACAGTGTAACTGACTGGCTCAGAAGAGCCCACTGAGTCAGCCCTTAACCCCAGTGTGCAGAAGTTGTCAAAACGTGTTTTTCAGCACAAATAAACACGTTTTGGCAACTTTGGTCAACAACATGTAAGTTATAGGGCAGGAACAGAACACTTTTCAAAACGTGTTTTTCAGCCCGAAATAAACGCGTTTTCTCAACCCTTGGAATCACAGTGTAACTGACTGGCTCAGAAGAGCCCACTGAGTCAGCCCTTAACCCCAGTGTGCAGAAGTTGTCAAAACGTGTTTTTAAGCACAAATAAACACGTTTTGGCAACTTTGGTCACCAACATGTAAGTTATAGGGCAGGAACAGAACACTTTTCAAAACGTGTTTTTCAGCCCGAAATAAACGCGTTTTCTCAACTCTTGGAATCACAGTGTAACTGACTGGCTCAGAAGAGCCCACTGATTCAGCCCTTAACCCCAGTGTGCAGAAGTTGTCAAAACGTGTTTTTCAGCACAAATAAACACGTTTTGGCAACTTTGGTCAACAACATGTAAGTTATAGGGCAGGAACAGAACACTTTTCAAAACGTGTTTTTCAGCCCGAAATAAACGCGTTTTCTCAACTCCTGGAATCACAGTGTAACTGACTGGCTCAGAAGAGCCCACTGAGTCAGCCCTTAACCCCAGTGTGCAGAAGTTGTCAAAACGTGTTTTTCAGCACAAATAAACACGTTTTGGCAACTTTGGTCACCAACATGTAAGTTATAGGGCAGGAACAGAACACTTTTCAAAACGTGTTTTTCAGCCCGAAATAAACGCGTTTTCTCAACTCTTGGAATCACAGTGTAACTGACTGGCTCAGAAGAGCCCACTGATTCAGCCCTTAACCCCAGTGTGCAGAAGTTGTCAAAACGTGTTTTTCAGCACAAATAAACACGTTTTGGCAACTTTGGTCACCAACATGTAAGTTATAGGGCAGGAACAGAACACTTTTCAAAACGTGTTTTTCAGCCCGAAATAAACGCGTTTTCTCAACTCCTGGAATCACAGTGTAACTGACTAGCTCAGAAGAGCCCACTGAGTCAGCCCTTAACCCCAGTGTGCAGAAGTTGTCAAAACGTGTTTTTCAGCACAAATAAACACGTTTTGGCAACTTTGGTCAACAACATGTAAGTTATAGGGCAGGAACAGAACACTTATCAAAACGTGTTTTTCAGCCCGAAATAAACGCGTTTTCTCAACTCTTGGAATCACAGTGTAACTGACTGGCTCAGAAGAGCCCACTGAGTCAGCCCTTAACCCCAGTGTGCAGAAGTTGTCAAAACGTGTTTTTCAGCACAAATAAACACGTTTTGGCAACTTTGGTCAACAACATGTAAGTTATAGGGCAGGAACAGAACACTTTTCAAAACGTGTTTTTCAGCCCGAAATAAACGCGTTTTCTCAACTCTTGGAATCACAGTGTAACTGACTGGCTCAGAAGAGCCCACTGATTCAGCCCTTAACCCCAGTGTGCAGAAGTTGTCAAAACGTGTTTTTCAGCACAAATAAACACGTTTTGGCAACTTTGGTCACCAACATGTAAGTTATAGGGCAGGAACAGAACACTTTTCAAAACGTGTTTTTCAGCCCGAAATAAACGCGTTTTCTCAACCCTTGGAATCACAGTGTAACTGACTGGCTCAGAAGAGCCCACTGAGTCAGCCCTTAACCCCAGTGTGCAGAAGTTGTCAAAACGTGTTTTTCAGCACAAATAAACACGTTTTGGCAACTTTGGTCACCAACATGTAAGTTATAGGGCAGGAACAGAACACTTTTCAAAACGTGTTTTTCAGCCCGAAATAAACGCGTTTTCTCAACCCTTGGAATCACAGTGTAACTGACTGGCTCAGAAGAGCCCACTGAGTCAGCCCTTAACCCCAGTGTGCAGAAGTTGTCAAAACTTGTTTTTAAGCACAAATAAACACGTTTTGGCAACTTTGGTCACCAACATGTAAGTTATAGGGCAGGAACAGAACACTTTTCAAAACGTGTTTTTCAGCCCGAAATAAACGCGTTTTCTCAACTCTTGGAATCACAGTGTAACTGACTGGCTCAGAAGAGCCCACTGAGTCAGCCCTTAACCCCAGTGTGCAGAAGTTGTCAAAACGTGTTTTTCAGCCCAAATAAACACGTTTTGGCAACTTTGGTCACCAACATGTAAGTTATAGGGCAGGAACAGAACACTTTTCAAAACGTGTTTTTCAGCCCGAAATAAACGCGTTTTCTCAACTCTTGGAATCACAGTGTAACTGACTGGCTCAGAAGAGCCCACTGAGTCAGCCCTTAACCCCAGTGTGCAGAAGTTGTCAAAACGTGTTTTTCAGCACAAATAAACACGTTTTGGCAACTTTGGTCAACAACATGTAAGTTATAGGGCAGGAACAGAACACTTTTCAAAACGTGTTTTTCAGCCCGAAATAAACGCGTTTTCTCAACCCTTGGAATCACAGTGTAACTGACTGGCTCAGAAGAGCCCACTGAGTCAGCCCTTAACCCCAGTGTGCAGAAGTTGTCAAAACGTGTTTTTAAGCACAAATAAACACGTTTTGGCAACTTTGGTCACCAACATGTAAGTTATAGGGCAGGAACAGAACACTTTTCAAAACGTGTTTTTCAGCCCGAAATAAACGCGTTTTCTCAACTCTTGGAATCACAGTGTAACTGACTGGCTCAGAAGAGCCCACTGATTCAGCCCTTAACCCCAGTGTGCAGAAGTTGTCAAAACGTGTTTTTCAGCACAAATAAACACGTTTTGGCAACTTTGGTCAACAACATGTAAGTTATAGGGCAGGAACAGAACACTTTTCAAAACGTGTTTTTCAGCCCGAAATAAACGCGTTTTCTCAACTCCTGGAATCACAGTGTAACTGACTGGCTCAGAAGAGCCCACTGAGTCAGCCCTTAACCCCAGTGTGCAGAAGTTGTCAAAACGTGTTTTTCAGCACAAATAAACACGTTTTGGCAACTTTGGTCACCAACATGTAAGTTATAGGGCAGGAACAGAACACTTTTCAAAACGTGTTTTTCAGCCCGAAATAAACGCGTTTTCTCAACTCTTGGAATCACAGTGTAACTGACTGGCTCAGAAGAGCCCACTGATTCAGCCCTTAACCCCAGTGTGCAGAAGTTGTCAAAACGTGTTTTTCAGCACAAATAAACACGTTTTGGCAACTTTGGTCACCAACATGTAAGTTATAGGGCAGGAACAGAACACTTTTCAAAACGTGTTTTTCAGCCCGAAATAAACGCGTTTTCTCAACTCCTGGAATCACAGTGTAACTGACTGGCTCAGAAGAGCCCACTGAGTCAGCCCTTAACCCCAGTGTGCAGAAGTTGTCAAAACGTGTTTTTCAGCACAAATAAACACGTTTTGGCAACTTTGGTCAACAACATGTAAGTTATAGGGCAGGAACAGAACACTTTTCAAAACGTGTTTTTCAGCCCGAAATAAACGCGTTTTCTCAACTCTTGGAATCACAGTGTAACTGACTGGCTCAGAAGAGCCCACTGAGTCAGCCCTTAACCCCAGTGTGCAGAAGTTGTCAAAACGTGTTTTTCAGCACAAATAAACACGTTTTGGCAACTTTGGTCAACAACATGTAAGTTATAGGGCAGGAACAGAACACTTTTCAAAACGTGTTTTTCAGCCCGAAATAAACGCGTTTTCTCAACTCTTGGAATCACAGTGTAACTGACTGGCTCAGAAGAGCCCACTGATTCAGCCCTTAACCCCAGCGTGCAGAAGTTGTCAAAACGTGTTTTTCAGCACAAATAAACACGTTTTGGCAACTTTGGTCACCAACATGTAAGTTATAGGGCAGGAACAGAACACTTTTCAAAACGTGTTTTTCAGCCCGAAATAAACGCGTTTTCTCAACCCTTGGAATCACAGTGTAACTGACTGGCTCAGAAGAGCCCACTGAGTCAGCCCTTAACCCCAGTGTGCAGAAGTTGTCAAAACGTGTTTTTCAGCACAAATAAACACGTTTTGGCAACTTTGGTCACCAACATGTAAGTTATAGGGCAGGAACAGAACACTTTTCAAAACGTGTTTTTCAGCCCGAAATAAACGCGTTTTCTCAACCCTTGGAATCACAGTGTAACTGACTGGCTCAGAAGAGCCCACTGAGTCAGCCCTTAACCCCAGTGTGCAGAAGTTGTCAAAACGTGTTTTTCAGCACAAATAAACACGTTTTGGCAACTTTGGTCACCAACATGTAAGTTATAGGGCAGGAACAGAATACTTTTCAAAACGTGTTTTTCAGCCCGAAATAAACGCGTTTTCTCAACCCTTGGAATCACAGTGTAACTGACTGGCTCAGAAGAGCCCACTGAGTCAGCCCTTAACCCCAGTGTGCAGAAGTTGTCAAAACGTGTTTTTAAGCACAAATAAACACGTTTTGGCAACTTTGGTAACCAACATGTAAGTTATAGGGCAGGAACAGAACACTTTTCAAAACGTGTTTTTCAGCCCGAAATAAACGCGTTTTCTCAACTCTTGGAATCACAGTGTAACTGACTGGCTCAGAAGACCCCACTGATTCAGCCCTTAACCCCAGTGTGCAGAAGTTGTCAAAACGTGTTTTTCAGCACAAATAAACACGTTTTGGCAACTTTGGTCACCAACATGTAAGTTATAGGGCAGGAACAGAACACTTTTCAAAACGTGTTTTTCAGCCCGAAATAAACGCGTTTTCTCAACTCCTGGAATCACAGTGTAACTTACTGGCTCAGAAGAGCCCACTGAGTCAGCCCTTAACCCCAGTGTCCAGAAGTTGTCAAAACGTGTTTTTCAGCACAAATAAACACGTTTTGGCAACTTTGGTCAACAACATGTAAGTTATAGGGCAGGAACAGAACACTTTTCAAAACGTGTTTTTCAGCCCGAAATAAACGCGTTTTCTCAACTCTTGGAATCACAGTGTAACTGACTGGCTCAGAAGAGCCCACTGAGTCAGCCCTTAACCCCAGTGTGCAGAAGTTGTCAAAACGTGTTTTTCAGCACAAATAAACACGTTTTGGCAACTTTGGTCAACAACATGTAAGTTATAGGGCAGGAACAGAACACTTTTCAAAACGTGTTTTTCAGCCCGAAATAAACGCGTTTTCTCAACTCTTGGAATCACAGTGTAACTGATTGGCTCAGAAGAGCCCACTGAGTCAGCCCTTAACCCCAGTGTGCAGAAGTTGTCAAAACGTGTTTTTCAGCACAAATAAACACGTTTTGGCAACTTTGGTCAACAACATGTAAGTTATAGGGCAGGAACAGAACACTTTTCAAAACGTGTTTTTCAGCCCGAAATAAACGCGTTTTCTCAACTCCTGGAATCACAGTGTAACTGACTGGCTCAGAAGAGCCCACTGAGTCAGCCCTTAACCCCAGTGTGCAGAAGTTGTCAAAACGTGTTTTTCAGCCCAAATAAACACGTTTTGGCAACTTTGGTCAACAACATGTAAGTTATAGGGCAGGAACAGAACACTTTTCAAAACGTGTTTTTCAGCCCGAAATAAACGCGTTTTCTCAACTCTTGGAATCACAGTGTAACTGACTGGCTCAGAAGAGCCCACTGAGTCAGCCCTTAACCCCAGTGTGCAGAAGTTGTCAAAACGTGTTTTTCAGCCCAAATAAACACGTTTTGGCAACTTTGGTCACCAACATGTAAGTTATAGGGCAGGAACAGAACACTTTTCAAAACGTGTTTTTCAGCCCGAAATAAACGCGTTTTCTCAACCCTTGGAATCACAGTGTAACTGACTGGCTCAGAAGAGCCCACTGAGTCAGCCCTTAACCCCAGTGTGCAGAAGTTGTCAAAACGTGTTTTTCAGCACAAATAAACACGTTTTGGCAACTTTGGTCAACAACATGTACGTTATAGGGCAGGAACAGAACACTTTTCAAAATGTGTTTTTCAGCCCGAAATAAACGCGTTTTCTCAACTCTTGGAATCACAGTGTAACTGACTGGCTCAGAAGAGCCCACTGAGTCAGCCCTTAACCCCAGTGTGCAGAAGTTGTCAAAACGTGTTTTTCAGCCCAAATAAACACGTTTTGGCAACTTTGGTCACCAACATGTAAGTTATAGGGCAGGAACAGAACACTTTTCAAAACGTGTTTTTCAGCCCGAAATAAACGCGTTTTCTCAACTCTTGGAATCACAGTGTAACTGACTGGCTCAGAAGAGCCCACTGAGTCAGCCCTTAACCCCAGTGTGCAGAAGTTGTCAAAACGTGTTTTTCAGCACAAATAAACACGTTTTGGCAACTTTGGTCAACAACATGTAAGTTATAGGGCAGGAACAGAACACTTTTCAAAACGTGTTTTTCAGCCCGAAATAAACGCGTTTTCTCAACCCTTGGAATCACAGTGTAACTGACTGGCTCAGAAGAGCCCACTGAGTCAGCCCTTAACCCCAGTGTGCAGAAGTTGTCAAAACGTGTTTTTAAGCACAAATAAACACGTTTTGGCAACTTTGGTCACCAACATGTAAGTTATAGGGCAGGAACAGAACACTTTTCAAAACGTGTTTTTCAGCCCGAAATAAACGCGTTTTCTCAACTCTTGGAATCACAGTGTAACTGACTGGCTCAGAAGAGCCCACTGATTCAGCCCTTAACCCCAGTGTGCAGAAGTTGTCAAAACGTGTTTTTCAGCACAAATAAACACGTTTTGGCAACTTTGGTCAACAACATGTAAGTTATAGGGCAGGAACAGAACACTTTTCAAAACGTGTTTTTCAGCCCGAAATAAACGCGTTTTCTCAACTCCTGGAATCACAGTGTAACTGACTGGCTCAGAAGAGCCCACTGAGTCAGCCCTTAACCCCAGTGTGCAGAAGTTGTCAAAACGTGTTTTTCAGCACAAATAAACACGTTTTGGCAACTTTGGTCACCAACATGTAAGTTATAGGGCAGGAACAGAACACTTTTCAAAACGTGTTTTTCAGCCCGAAATAAACGCGTTTTCTCAACTCTTGGAATCACAGTGTAACTGACTGGCTCAGAAGAGCCCACTGATTCAGCCCTTAACCCCAGTGTGCAGAAGTTGTCAAAACGTGTTTTTCAGCACAAATAAAGACGTTTTGGCAACTTTGGTCACCAACATGTAAGTTATAGGGCAGGAACAGAACACTTTTCAAAACGTGTTTTTCAGCCCGAAATAAACGCGTTTTCTCAACTCCTGGAATCACAGTGTAACTGACTAGCTCAGAAGAGCCCACTGAGTCAGCCCTTAACCCCAGTGTGCAGAAGTTGTCAAAACGTGTTTTTCAGCACAAATAAACACGTTTTGGCAACTTTGGTCAACAACATGTAAGTTATAGTGCAGGAACAGAACACTTTTCAAAACGTGTTTTTCAGCCCGAAATAAACGCGTTTTCTCAACTCTTGGAATCACAGTGTAACTGACTGGCTCAGAAGAGCCCACTGAGTCAGCCCTTAACCCCAGTGTGCAGAAGTTGTCAAAACGTGTTTTTCAGCACAAATAAACACGTTTTGGCAACTTTGGTCAACAACATGTAAGTTATAGGGCAGGAACAGAACACTTTTCAAAACGTGTTTTTCAGCCCGAAATAAACGCGTTTTCTCAACTCTTGGAATCACAGTGTAACTGACTGGCTCAGAAGAGCCCACTGATTCAGCCCTTAACCCCAGTGTGCAGAAGTTGTCAAAACGTGTTTTTCAGCACAAATAAACACGTTTTGGCAACTTTGGTCACCAACATGTAAGTTATAGGGCAGGAACAGAACACTTTTCAAAACGTGTTTTTCAGCCCGAAATAAACGCGTTTTCTCAACCCTTGGAATCACAGTGTAACTGACTGGCTCAGAAGAGCCCACTGAGTCAGCCCTTAACCCCAGTGTGCAGAAGTTGTCAAAACGTGTTTTTCAGCACAAATAAACACGTTTTGGCAACTTTGGTCACCAACATGTAAGTTATAGGGCAGGAACAGAACACTTTTCAAAACGTGTTTTTCAGCCCGAAATAAACGCGTTTTCTCAACTCTTGGAATCACAGTGTAACTGACTGGCTCAGAAGAGCCCACTGATTCAGCCCTTAACCCCAGTGTGCAGAAGTTGTCAAAACGTGTTTTTCAGCACAAATAAACACGTTTTGGCAACTTTGGTCACCAACATGTAAGTTATAGGGCAGGAACAGAACACTTTTCAAAACGTGTTTTTCAGCCCGAAATAAACGCGTTTTCTCAACTCCTGGAATCACAGTGTAACTGACTGGCTCAGAAGAGCCCACTGAGTCAGCCCTTAACCCCAGTGTGCAGAAGTTGTCAAAACGTGTTTTTCAGCACAAATAAACACGTTTTGGCAACTTTGGTCAACAACATGTAAGTTATAGGGCAGGAACAGAACACTTTTCAAAACGTGTTTTTCAGCCCGAAATAAACGCGTTTTCTCAACTCTTGGAATCACAGTGTAACTGACTGGCTCAGAAGAGCCCACTGAGTCAGCCCTTAACCCCAGTGTGCAGAAGTTGTCAAAACGTGTTTTTCAGCACAAATAAACACGTTTTGGCAACTTTGGTCAACAACATGTAAGTTATAGGGCAGGAACAGAACACTTTTCAAAACGTGTTTTTCAGCCCGAAATAAACGCGTTTTCTCAACTCTTGGAATCACAGTGTAACTGACTGGCTCAGAAGAGCCCACTGATTCAGCCCTTAACCCCAGCGTGCAGAAGTTGTCAAAACGTGTTTTTCAGCACAAATAAACACGTTTTGGCAACTTTGGTCACCAACATGTAAGTTATAGGGCAGGAACAGAACACTTTTCAAAACGTGTTTTTCAGCCCGAAATAAACGCGTTTTCTCAACCCTTGGAATCACAGTGTAACTGACTGGCTCAGAAGAGCCCACTGAGTCAGCCCTTAACCCCAGTGTGCAGAAGTTGTCAAAACGTGTTTTTCAGCACAAATAAACACGTTTTGGCAACTTTGGTCACCAACATGTAAGTTATAGGGCAGGAACAGAACACTTTTCAAAACGTGTTTTTCAGCCCGAAATAAACGCGTTTTCTCAACCCTTGGAATCACAGTGTAACTGACTGGCTCAGAAGAGCCCACTGAGTCAGCCCTTAACCCCAGTGTGCAGAAGTTGTCAAAACTTGTTTTTAAGCACAAATAAACACGTTTTGGCAACTTTGGTCACCAACATGTAAGTTATAGGGCAGGAACAGAACACTTTTCAAAACGTGTTTTTCAGCCCGAAATAAACGCGTTTTCTCAACTCTTGGAATCACAGTGTAACTGACTGGCTCAGAAGAGCCCACTGATTCAGCCCTTAACCCCAGTGTGCAGAAGTTGTCAAAACGTGTTTTTCAGCCCAAATAAACACGTTTTGGCAACTTTGGTCACCAACATGTAAGTTATAGGGCAGGAACAGAACACTTTTCAAAACGTGTTTTTCAGCCCGAAATAAACGCGTTTTCTCAACCCTTGGAATCACAGTGTAACTGACTGGCTCAGAAGAGCCCACTGAGTCAGCCCTTAACCCCAGTGTGCAGAAGTTGTCAAAACGTGTTTTTCAGCCCAAATAAACACGTTTTGGCAACTTTGGTCAACAACATGTACGTTATAGGGCAGGAACAGAACACTTTTCAAAACGTGTTTTTCAGCCCGAAATAAACGCGTTTTCTCAACTCTTGGAATCACAGTGTAACTGACTGGCTCAGAAGAGCCCACTGAGTCAGCCCTTAACCCCAGTGTGCAGAAGTTGTCAAAACGTGTTTTTCAGCCCAAATAAACACGTTTTGGCAACTTTGGTCACCAACATGTAAGTTATAGGGCAGGAACAGAACACTTTTCAAAACGTGTTTTTCAGCCCGAAATAAACGCGTTTTCTCAACTCTTGGAATCACAGTGTAACTGACTGGCTCAGAAGAGCCCACTGAGTCAGCCCTTAACCCCAGTGTGCAGAAGTTGTCAAAACGTGTTTTTCAGCACAAATAAACACGTTTTGGCAACTTTGGTCAACAACATGTAAGTTATAGGGCAGGAACAGAACACTTTTCAAAACGTGTTTTTCAGCCCGAAATAAACGCGTTTTCTCAACCCTTGGAATCACAGTGTAACTGACTGGCTCAGAAGAGCCCACTGAGTCAGCCCTTAACCCCAGTGTGCAGAAGTTGTCAAAACGTGTTTTTAAGCACAAATAAACACGTTTTGGCAACTTTGGTCACCAACATGTAAGTTATAGGGCAGGAACAGAACACTTTTCAAAACGTGTTTTTCAGCCCGAAATAAACGCGTTTTCTCAACTCTTGGAATCACAGTGTAACTGACTGGCTCAGAAGAGCCCACTGATTCAGCCCTTAACCCCAGTGTGCAGAAGTTGTCAAAACGTGTTTTTCAGCACAAATAAACACGTTTTGGCAACTTTGGTCACAAACATGTAAGTTATAGGGCAGGAACAGAACACTTTTCAAAACGTGTTTTTCAGCCCGAAATAAACGCGTTTTCTCAACTCCTGGAATCACAGTGTAACTGACTGGCTCAGAAGAGCCCACTGAGTCAGCCCTTAACCCCAGTGTGCAGAAGTTGTCAAAACGTGTTTTTCAGCACAAATAAACACGTTTTGGCAACTTTGGTCACCAACATGTAAGTTATAGGGCAGGAACAGAACACTTTTCAAAACGTGTTTTTCAGCCCGAAATAAACGCGTTTTCTCAACTCTTGGAATCACAGTGTAACTGACTGGCTCAGAAGAGCCCACTGATTCAGCCCTTAACCCCAGTGTGCAGAAGTTGTCAAAACGTGTTTTTCAGCACAAATAAACACGTTTTGGCAACTTTGGTCACCAACATGTAAGTTATAGGGCAGGAACAGAACACTTTTCAAAACGTGTTTTTCAGCCCGAAATAAACGCGTTTTCTCAACTCCTGGAATCACAGTGTAACTGACTGGCTCAGAAGAGCCCACTGATTCAGCCCTTAACCCCAGTGTGCAGAAGTTGTCAAAACGTGTTTTTCAGCACAAATAAACACGTTTTGGCAACTTTGGTCACCAACATGTAAGTTATAGGGCAGGAACAGAACACTTTTCAAAACGTGTTTTTCAGCCCGAAATAAACGCGTTTTCTCAACTCCTGGAATCACAGTGTAACTGACTGGCTCAGAAGAGCCCACTGAGTCAGCCCTTAACCCCAGTGTGCAGAAGTTGTCAAAACGTGTTTTTCAGCACAAATAAACACGTTTTGGCAACTTTGGTCAACAACATGTAAGTTATAGGGCAGGAACAGAACACTTTTCAAAACGTGTTTTTCAGCCCGAAATAAACGCGTTTTCTCAACTCTTGGAATCACAGTGTAACTGACTGGCTCAGAAGAGCCCACTGAGTCAGCCCTTAACCCCAGTGTGCAGAAGTTGTCAAAACGTGTTTTTCAGCACAAATAAACACGTTTTGGCAACTTTGGTCAACAACATGTAAGTTATAGGGCAGGAACAGAACACTTTTCAAAACGTGTTTTTCAGCCCGAAATAAACGCGTTTTCTCAACTCTTGGAATCACAGTGTAACTGACTGGCTCAGAAGAGCCCACTGATTCAGCCCTTAACCCCAGTGTGCAGAAGTTGTCAAAACGTGTTTTTCAGCACAAATAAACACGTTTTGGCAACTTTGGTCACCAACATGTAAGTTATAGGGCAGGAACAGAACACTTTTCAAAACGTGTTTTTCAGCCCGAAATAAACGCGTTTTCTCAACTCTTGGAATCACAGTGTAACTGACTGGCTCAGAAGAGCCCACTGAGTCAGCCCTTAACCCCAGTGTGCAGAAGTTGTCAAAACGTGTTTTTCAGCACAAATAAACACGTTTTGGCAACTTTGGTCACCAACATGTAAGTTATAGGGCAGGAACAGAACACTTTTCAAAACGTGTTTTTCAGCCCGAAATAAACGCGTTTTCTCAACCCTTGGAATCACAGTGTAACTGACTGGCTCAGAAGAGCCCACTGAGTCAGCCCTTAACCCCAGTGTGCAGAAGTTGTCAAAACGTGTTTTTAAGCACAAATAAACACGTTTTGGCAACTTTGGTCACCAACATGTAAGTTATAGGGCAGGAACAGAACACTTTTCAAAACGTGTTTTTCAGCCCGAAATAAACGCGTTTTCTCAACTCCTGGAATCACAGTGTAACTGACTGGCTCAGAAGAGCCCACTGAGTCAGCCCTTAACCCCAGTGTGCAGAAGTTGTCAAAACGTGTTTTTCAGCACAAATAAACACGTTTTGGCAACTTTGGTCAACAACATGTAAGTTATAGGGCAGGAACAGAACACTTTTCAAAACGTGTTTTTCAGCCCGAAATAAACGCGTTTTCTCAACTCCTGGAATCACAGTGTAACTGACTGGCTCAGAAGAGCCCACTGAGTCAGCCCTTAACCCCAGTGTGCAGAAGTTGTCAAAACGTGTTTTTCAGCACAAATAAACACGTTTTGGCAACTTTGGTCAACAACATGTAAGTTATAGGGCAGGAACAGAACACTTTTCAAAACGTGTTTTTCAGCCCGAAATAAACGCGTTTTCTCAACCCTTGGAATCACAGTGTAACTGACTGGCTCAGAAGAGCCCAATGAGTCAGCCCTTAACCCCAGTGTGCAGAAGTTTTCAAAACGTGTTTTTCAGCACAAATAAACACGTTTTGGCAACTTTGGTCAACAACATGTAAGTTATAGGGCAGGAACAGAACACTTTTCAAAACGTGTTTTTCAGCCCGAAATAAACGCGTTTTCTCAACCCTTGGAATCACAGTGTAACTGACTGGCTCAGAAGAGCCCACTGAGTCAGCCCTTAACCCCAGTGTGCAGAAGTTGTCAAAACTTGTTTTTAAGCACAAATAAACACGTTTTGGCAACTTTGGTCACCAACATGTAAGTTATAGGGCAGGAACAGAACACTTTTCAAAACGTGTTTTTCAGCCCGAAATAAACGCGTTTTCTCAACTCTTGGAATCACAGTGTAACTGACTGGCTCAGAAGAGCCCACTGATTCAGCCCTTAACCCCAGTGTGCAGAAGTTGTCAAAACGTGTTTTTCAGCACAAATAAACACGTTTTGGCAACTTTGGTCACCAACATGTAAGTTATAGGGCAGGAACAGAACACTTTTCAAAACGTGTTTTTCAGCCCGAAATAAACGCGTTTTCTCAACTCCTGGAATCACAGTGTAACTGACTGGCTCAGAAGAGCCCACTGAGTCAGCCCTTAACCCCAGTGTGCAGAAGTTGTCAAAACGTGTTTTTCAGCACAAATAAACACGTTTTGGCAACTTTGGTCAACAACATGTAAGTTATAGGGCAGGAACAGAACACTTTTCAAAACGTGTTTTTCAGCCCGAAATAAACGCGTTTTCTCAACCCTTGGAATCACAGTGTAACTGACTGGCTCAGAAGAGCCCACTGAGTCAGCCCTTAACCCCAGTGTGCAGAAGTTGTCAAAACGTGTTTTTCAGCCCAAATAAACACGTTTTGGCAACTTTGGTCAACAACATGTACGTTATAGGGCAGGAACAGAACACTTTTCAAAACGTGTTTTTCAGCCCGAAATAAACGCGTTTTCTCAACTCTTGGAATCACAGTGTAACTGACTGGCTCAGAAGAGCCCACTGAGTCAGCCCTTAACCCCAGTGTGCAGAAGTTGTCAAAACGTGTTTTTCAGCCCAAATAAACACGTTTTGGCAACTTTGGTCACCAACATGTAAGTTATAGGGCAGGAACAGAACACTTTTCAAAACGTGTTTTTCAGCCCGAAATAAACGCGTTTTCTCAACTCTTGGAATCACAGTGTAACTGACTGGCTCAGAAGAGCCCACTGAGTCAGCCCTTAACCCCAGTGTGCAGAAGTTGTCAAAACGTGTTTTTCAGCACAAATAAACACGTTTTGGCAACTTTGGTCAACAACATGTAAGTTATAGGGCAGGAACAGAACACTTTTCAAAACGTGTTTTTCAGCCCGAAATAAACGCGTTTTCTCAACCCTTGGAATCACAGTGTAACTGACTGGCTCAGAAGAGCCCACTGAGTCAGCCCTTAACCCCAGTGTGCAGAAGTTGTCAAAACGTGTTTTTAAGCACAAATAAACACGTTTTGGCAACTTTGGTCACCAACATGTAAGTTATAGGGCAGGAACAGAACACTTTTCAAAACGTGTTTTTCAGCCCGAAATAAACGCGTTTTCTCAACTCTTGGAATCACAGTGTAACTGACTGGCTCAGAAGAGCCCACTGATTCAGCCCTTAACCCCAGTGTGCAGAAGTTGTCAAAACGTGTTTTTCAGCACAAATAAACACGTTTTGGCAACTTTGGTCACCAACATGTAAGTTATAGGGCAGGAACAGAACACTTTTCAAAACGTGTTTTTCAGCCCGAAATAAACGCGTTTTCTCAACTCCTGGAATCACAGTGTAACTGACTGGCTCAGAAGAGCCCACTGAGTCAGCCCTTAACCCCAGTGTGCAGAAGTTGTCAAAACGTGTTTTTCAGCACAAATAAACACGTTTTGGCAACTTTGGTCAACAACATGTAAGTTATAGGGCAGGAACAGAACACTTTTCAAAACGTGTTTTTCAGCCCGAAATAAACGCGTTTTCTCAACTCTTGGAATCACAGTGTAACTGACTGGCTCAGAAGAGCCCACTGAGTCAGCCCTTAACCCCAGTGTGCAGAAGTTGTCAAAACGTGTTTTTCAGCACAAATAAACACGTTTTGGCAACTTTGGTCAACAACATGTAAGTTATAGGGCAGGAACAGAACACTTTTCAAAACGTGTTTTTCAGCCCGAAATAAACGCGTTTTCTCAACTCTTGGAATCACAGTGTAACTGACTGGCTCAGAAGAGCCCACTGATTCAGCCCTTAACCCCAGTGTGCAGAAGTTGTCAAAACGTGTTTTTCAGCACAAATAAACACGTTTTGGCAACTTTGGTCACCAACATGTAAGTTATAGGGCAGGAACAGAACACTTTTCAAAACGTGTTTTTCAGCCCGAAATAAACGCGTTTTCTCAACCCTTGGAATCACAGTGTAACTGACTGGCTCAGAAGAGCCCACTGAGTCAGCCCTTAACCCCAGTGTGCAGAAGTTGTCAAAACGTGTTTTTCAGCACAAATAAACACGTTTTGGCAACTTTGGTCACCAACATGTAAGTTATAGGGCAGGAACAGAACACTTTTCAAAACGTGTTTTTCAGCCCGAAATAAACGCGTTTTCTCAACCCTTGGAATCACAGTGTAACTGACTGGCTCAGAAGAGCCCACTGAGTCAGCCCTTAACCCCAGTGTGCAGAAGTTGTCAAAACGTGTTTTTAAGCACAAATAAACACGTTTTGGCAACTTTGGTCACCAACATGTAAGTTATAGGGCAGGAACAGAACACTTTTCAAAACGTGTTTTTCAGCCCGAAATAAACGCGTTTTCTCAACTCCTGGAATCACAGTGTAACTGACTGGCTCAGAAGAGCCCACTGAGTCAGCCCTTAACCCCAGTGTGCAGAAGTTGTCAAAACGTGTTTTTCAGCACAAATAAACACGTTTTGGCAACTTTGGTCAACAACATGTAAGTTATAGGGCAGGAACAGAACACTTTTCAAAACGTGTTTTTCAGCCCGAAATAAACGCGTTTTCTCAACCCTTGGAATCACAGTGTAACTGACTGGCTCAGAAGAGCCCACTGAGTCAGCCCTTAACCCCAGTGTGCAGAAGTTGTCAAAACTTGTTTTTAAGCACAAATAAACACGTTTTGGCAACTTTGGTCACCAACATGTAAGTTATAGGGCAGGAACAGAACACTTTTCAAAACGTGTTTTTCAGCCCGAAATAAACGCGTTTTCTCAACTCTTGGAATCACAGTGTAACTGACTGGCTCAGAAGAGCCCACTGATTCAGCCCTTAACCCCAGTGTGCAGAAGTTGTCAAAACGTGTTTTTCAGCCCAAATAAACACGTTTTGGCAACTTTGGTCACCAACATGTAAGTTATAGGGCAGGAACAGAACACTTTTCAAAACGTGTTTTTCAGCCCGAAATAAACGCGTTTTCTCAACCCTTGGAATCACAGTGTAACTGACTGGCTCAGAAGAGCCCACTGAGTCAGCCCTTAACCCCAGTGTGCAGAAGTTGTCAAAACGTGTTTTTCAGCCCAAATAAACACGTTTTGGCAACTTTGGTCAACAACATGTACGTTATAGGGCAGGAACAGAACACTTTTCAAAACGTGTTTTTCAGCCCGAAATAAACGCGTTTTCTCAACTCTTGGAATCACAGTGTAACTGACTGGCTCAGAAGAGCCCACTGAGTCAGCCCTTAACCCCAGTGTGCAGAAGTTGTCAAAACGTGTTTTTCAGCCCAAATAAACACGTTTTGGCAACTTTGGTCACCAACATGTAAGTTATAGGGCAGGAACAGAACACTTTTCAAAACGTGTTTTTCAGCCCGAAATAAACGCGTTTTCTCAACTCTTGGAATCACAGTGTAACTGACTGGCTCAGAAGAGCCCACTGAGTCAGCCCTTAACCCCAGTGTGAAGAAGTTGTCAAAACGTGTTTTTCAGCATAAATAAACACGTTTTGGCAACTTTGGTCAACAACATGTAAGTTATAGGGCAGGAACAGAACACTTTTCAAAACGTGTTTTTCAGCCCGAAATAAACGCGTTTTCTCAACCCTTGGAATCACAGTGTAACTGACTGGCTCAGAAGAGCCCACTGAGTCAGCCCTTAACCCCAGTGTGCAGAAGTTGTCAAAACGTGTTTTTAAGCACAAATAAACACGTTTTGGCAACTTTGGTCACCAACATGTAAGTTATAGGGCAGGAACAGAACACTTTTCAAAACGTGTTTTTCAGCCCGAAATAAACGCGTTTTCTCAACTCCTGGAATCACAGTGTAACTGACTGGCTCAGAAGAGCCCACTGAGTCAGCCCTTAACCCCAGTGTGCAGAAGTTGTCAAAACGTGTTTTTCAGCACAAATAAACACGTTTTGGCAACTTTGGTCACCAACATGTAAGTTATAGGGCAGGAACAGAACACTTTTCAAAACGTGTTTTTCAGCCCGAAATAAACGCGTTTTCTCAACTCTTGGAATCACAGTGTAACTGACTGGCTCAGAAGAGCCCACTGAGTCAGCCCTTAACCCCAGTGTGCAGAAGTTGTCAAAACGTGTTTTTCAGCACAAATAAACACGTTTTGGCAACTTTGGTCACCAACATGTAAGTTATAGGGCAGGAACAGAACACTTTTCAAAACGTGTTTTTCAGCCCGAAATAAACGCGTTTTCTCAACTCCTGGAATCACAGTGTAACTGACTGGCTCAGAAGAGCCCACTGAGTCAGCCCTTAACCCCAGTGTGCAGAAGTTGTCAAAACGTGTTTTTCAGCACAAATAAACACGTTTTGGCAACTTTGGTCAACAACATGTAAGTTATAGGGCAGGAACAGAACACTTTTCAAAACGTGTTTTTCAGCCCGAAATAAACGCGTTTTCTCAACTCTTGGAATCACAGTGTAACTGACTGGCTCAGAAGAGCCCACTGAGTCAGCCCTTAACCCCAGTGTGCAGAAGTTGTCAAAACGTGTTTTTCAGCACAAATAAACACGTTTTGGCAACTTTGGTCAACAACATGTAAGTTATAGGGCAGGAACAGAACACTTTTCAAAACGTGTTTTTCAGCCCGAAATAAACGCGTTTTCTCAACTCTTGGAATCACAGTGTAACTGACTGGCTCAGAAGAGCCCACTGATTCAGCCCTTAACCCCAGTGTGCAGAAGTTGTCAAAACGTGTTTTTCAGCACAAATAAACACGTTTTGGCAACTTTGGTCACCAACATGTAAGTTATAGGGCAGGAACAGAACACTTTTCAAAACGTGTTTTTCAGCCCGAAATAAACGCGTTTTCTCAACTCTTGGAATCACAGTGTAACTGACTGGCTCAGAAGAGCCCACTGAGTCAGCCCTTAACCCCAGTGTGCAGAAGTTGTCAAAACGTGTTTTTCAGCACAAATAAACACGTTTTGGCAACTTTGGTCACCAACATGTAAGTTATAGGGCAGGAACAGAACACTTTTCAAAACGTGTTTTTCAGCCCGAAATAAACGCGTTTTCTCAACCCTTGGAATCACAGTGTAACTGACTGGCTCAGAAGAGCCCACTGAGTCAGCCCTTAACCCCAGTGTGCAGAAGTTGTCAAAACGTGTTTTTCAGCACAAATAAACACGTTTTGGCAACTTTGGTCAACAACATGTAAGTTATAGGGCAGGAACAGAACACTTTTCAAAACGTGTTTTTCAGCCCGAAATAAACGCGTTTTCTCAACTCCTGGAATCACAGTGTAACTGACTGGCTCAGAAGAGCCCACTGAGTCAGCCCTTAACCCCAGTGTGCAGAAGTTGTCAAAACGTGTTTTTCAGCACAAATAAACACGTTTTGGCAACTTTGGTCAACAACATGTAAGTTATAGGGCAGGAACAGAACACTTTTCAAAACGTGTTTTTCAGCCCGAAATAAACGCGTTTTCTCAACCCTTGGAGTCACAGTGTAACTGACTGGCTCAGAAGAGCCCAATGAGTCAGCCCTTAACCCCAGTGTGCAGAAGTTGTCAAAACGTGTTTTTCAGCACAAATAAACACGTTTTGGCAACTTTGGTCAACAACATGTAAGTTATAGGGCAGGAACAGAACACTTTTCAAAACGTGTTTTTCAGCCCGAAATAAACGCGTTTTCTCAACCCTTGGAATCACAGTGTAACTGACTGGCTCAGAAGAGCCCACTGAGTCAGCCCTTAACCCCAGTGTGCAGAAGTTGTCAAAACTTGTTTTTAAGCACAAATAAACACGTTTTGGCAACTTTGGTCACCAACATGTAAGTTATAGGGCAGGAACAGAACACTTTTCAAAACGTGTTTTTCAGCCCGAAATAAACGCGTTTTCTCAACTCTTGGAATCACAGTGTAACTGACTGGCTCAGAAGAGCCCACTGATTCAGCCCTTAACCCCAGTGTGCAGAAGTTGTCAAAACGTGTTTTTCAGCACAAATAAACACGTTTTGGCAACTTTGGTCACCAACATGTAAGTTATAGGGCAGGAACAGAACACTTTTCAAAACGTGTTTTTCAGCCCGAAATAAACGCGTTTTCTCAACTCCTGGAATCACAGTGTAACTGACTGGCTCAGAAGAGCCCACTGAGTCAGCCCTTAACCCCAGTGTGCAGAAGTTGTCAAAACGTGTTTTTCAGCACAAATAAACACGTTTTGGCAACTTTGGTCAACAACATGTAAGTTATAGGGCAGGAACAGAACACTTTTCAAAACGTGTTTTTCAGCCCGAAATAAACGCGTTTTCTCAACTCTTGGAATCACAGTGTAACTGACTGGCTCAGAAGAGCCCACTGAGTCAGCCCTTAACCCCAATGTGCAGAAGTTGTCAAAACGTGTTTTTCAGCACAAATAAACACGTTTTGGCAACTTTGGTCAACAACATGTAAGTTATAGGGCAGGAACAGAACACTTTTCAAAACGTGTTTTTCAGCCCGAAATAAACGCGTTTTCTCAACCCTTGGAATCACAGTGTAACTGACTGGCTCAGAAGAGCCCACTGAGTCAGCCCTTAACCCCAGTGTGCAGAAGTTGTCAAAACGTGTTTTTCAGCACAAATAAACACGTTTTGGCAACTTTGGTCACCAACATGTAAGTTATAGGGCAGGAACAGAACACTTTTCAAAACGTGTTTTTCAGCCCGAAATAAACGCGTTTTCTCAACTCCTGGAATCACAGTGTAACTGATTGGCTCAGAAGAGCCCACTGAGTCAGCCCTTAACCCCAGTGTGCAGAAGTTGTCAAAACGTGTTTTTAAGCACAAATAAACACGTTTTGGCAACTTTGGTCACCAACATGTAAGTTATAGGGCAGGAACAGAACACTTTTCAAAACGTGTTTTTCAGCCCGAAATAAACGCGTTTTCTCAACTCTTGGAATCACAGTGTAACTGACTGGCTCAGAAGAGCCCACTGATTCAGCCCTTAACCCCAGTGTGCAGAAGTTGTCAAAACGTGTTTTTCAGCACAAATAAACACGTTTTGGCAACTTTGGTCACCAACATGTAAGTTATAGGGCAGGAACAGAACACTTTTCAAAACGTGTTTTTCAGCCCGAAATAAACGCGTTTTCTCAACTCCTGGAATCACAGTGTAACTGACTGGCTCAGAAGAGCCCACTGAGTCAGCCCTTAACCCCAGTGTGCAGAAGTTGTCAAAACGTGTTTTTCAGCACAAATAAACACGTTTTGGCAACTTTGGTCAACAACATGTAAGTTATAGGGCAGGAACAGAACACTTTTCAAAACGTGTTTTTCAGCCCGAAATAAACGCGTTTTCTCAACTCTTGGAATCACAGTGTAACTGACTGGCTCAGAAGAGCCCACTGAGTCAGCCCTTAACCCCAGTGTGCAGAAGTTGTCAAAACGTGTTTTTCAGCACAAATAAACACGTTTTGGCAACTTTGGTCAACAACATGTAAGTTATAGGGCAGGAACAGAACACTTTTCAAAACGTGTTTTTCAGCCCGAAATAAACGCGTTTTCTCAACTCTTGGAATCACAGTGTAACTGACTGGCTCAGAAGAGCCCACTGAGTCAGCCCTTAACCCCAGTGTGCAGAAGTTGTCAAAACGTGTTTTTCAGCACAAATAAACACGTTTTGGCAACTTTGGTCACCAACATGTAAGTTATAGGGCAGGAACAGAACACTTTTCAAAACGTGTTTTTCAGCCCGAAAAAAACGCGTTTTCTCAACTCCTGTAATCACAGTGTAACTGACTGGCTCAGAAGAGCCCACTGAGTCAGCCCTTAACCCCAGTGTGCAGAAGTTGTCAAAACGTGTTTTTCAGCACAAATAAACACGTTTTGGCAACTTTGGTCACCAACATGTAAGTTATAGGGCAGGAACAGAACACTTTTCAAAACGTGTTTTTCAGCCCGAAATAAACGCGTTTTCTCAACTCCTGGAATCACAGTGTAACTGACTGGCTCAGAAGAGCCCACTGAGTCAGCCCTTAACCCCAGTGTGCAGAAGTTGTCAAAACGTGTTTTTCAGCACAAATAAACACGTTTTGGCAACTTTGGTCAACAACATGTAAGTTATAGGGCAGGAACAGAACACTTTTCAAAACGTGTTTTTCAGCCCGAAATAAACGCGTTTTCTCAACCCTTGGAATCACAGTGTAACTGACTGGCTCAGAAATACCCACTGAGTCAGCCCTTAACCCCAGTGTGCAGAAGTTGTCAAAACGTGTTTTTCAGCACAAATAAACACGTTTTGGCAACTTTGGTCACCAACATGTAAGTTATAGGGCAGGAACAGAACACTTTTCAAAACGTGTTTTTCAGCCCGAAATAAACGCGTTTTCTCAACTCCTGGAATCACAGTGTAACTGACTGGCTCAGAAGAGCCCACTGAGTCAGCCCTTAACCCCAGTGTCCAGAAGTTGTCAAAACGTGTTTTTCAGCACAAATAAACACGTTTTGGCAACTTTGGTCAACAACATGTAAGTTATAGGGCAGGAACAGAACACTTTTCAAAACGTGTTTTTCAGCCCGAAATAAACGCGTTTTCTCAACTCCTGGAATCACAGTGTAACTGACTGGCTCAGAAGAGCCCACTGAGTCAGCCCTTAACCCCAGTGTGCAGAAGTTGTCAAAACGTGTTTTTCAGCACAAATAAACACGTTTTGGCAACTTTGGTCACCAACATGTAAGTTATAGGGCAGGAACAGAACACTTTTCAAAACGTGTTTTTCAGCCCGAAATAAACGCGTTTTCTCAACTCTTGGAATCACAGTGTAACTGACTGGCTCAGAAGAGCCCACTGATTCAGCCCTTAACCCCAGTGTGCAGAAGTTGTCAAAACGTGTTTTTCAGCACAAATAAACACGTTTTGGCAACTTTGGTCACCAACATGTAAGTTATAGGGCAGGAACAGAACACTTTTCAAAACGTGTTTTTCAGCCCGAAATAAACGCGTTTTCTCAACTCCTGGAATCACAGTGTAACTGACTGGCTCAGAAGAGCCCACTGAGTCAGCCCTTAACCCCAGTGTGCAGAAGTTGTCAAAACGTGTTTTTCAGCACAAATAAACACGTTTTGGCAACTTTGGTCAACAACATGTAAGTTATAGGGCAGGAACAGAACACTTTTCAAAACGTGTTTTTCAGCCCGAAATAAACGCGTTTTCTCAACTCTTGGAATCACAGTGTAACTGACTGGCTCAGAAGAGCCCACTGAGTCAGCCCTTAACCCCAGTGTGCAGAAGTTGTCAAAACGTGTTTTTCAGCACAAATAAACACGTTTTGGCAACTTTGGTCAACAACATGTAAGTTATAGGGCAGGAACAGAACACTTTTCAAAACGTGTTTTTCAGCCCGAAATAAACGCGTTTTCTCAACTCTTGGAATCACAGTGTAACTGACTGGCTCAGAAGAGCCCACTGATTCAGCCCTTAACCCCAGTGTCCAGAAGTTGTCAAAACGTGTTTTTCAGCACAAATAAACACGTTTTGGCAACTTTGGTCACCAACATGTAAGTTATAGGGCAGGAACAGAACACTTTTCAAAACGTGTTTTTCAGCCCGAAATAAACGCGTTTTCTCAACTCCTGGAATCACAGTGTAACTGACTGGCTCAGAAGAGCCCACTGAGTCAGCCCTTAACCCCAGTGTGCAGAAGTTGTCAAAACGTGTTTTTAAGCACAAATAAACACGTTTTGGCAACTTTGGTCACCAACATGTAAGTTATAGGGCAGGAACAGAACACTTTTCAAAACGTGTTTTTCAGCCCGAAATAAACGCGTTTTCTCAACTCTTGGAATCACAGTGTAACTGACTGGCTCAGAAGAGCCCACTGATTCAGCCCTTAACCCCAGTGTGCAGAAGTTGTCAAAACGTGTTTTTCAGCACAAATAAACACGTTTTGGCAACTTTGGTCACCAACATGTAAGTTATAGGGCAGGAACAGAACACTTTTCAAAACGTGTTTTTCAGCCCGAAATAAACGCGTTTTCTCAACTCCTGGAATCACAGTGTAACTGACTGGCTCAGAAGAGCCCACTGAGTCAGCCCTTAACCCCAGTGTGCAGAAGTTGTCAAAACGTGTTTTTCAGCACAAATAAACACGTTTTGGCAACTTTGGTCAACAACATGTAAGTTATAGGGCAGGAACAGAACACTTTTCAAAACGTGTTTTTCAGCCCGAAATAAACGCGTTTTCTCAACCCTTGGAATCACAGTGTAACTGACTGGCTCAGAAGAGCCCACTGAGTCAGCCCTTAACCCCAGTGTGCAGAAGTTGTCAAAACTTGTTTTTAAGCACAAATAAACACGTTTTGGCAACTTTGGTCACCAACATGTAAGTTATAGGGCAGGAACAGAACACTTTTCAAAACGTGTTTTTCAGCCCGAAATAAACGCGTTTTCTCAACTCTTGGAATCACAGTGTAACTGACTGGCTCAGAAGAGCCCACTGATTCAGCCCTTAACCCCAGTGTGCAGAAGTTGTCAAAACGTGTTTTTCAGCCCAAATAAACACGTTTTGGCAACTTTGGTCACCAACATGTAAGTTATAGGGCAGGAACAGAACACTTTTCAAAACGTGTTTTTCAGCCCGAAATAAACGCGTTTTCTCAACCCTTGGAATCACAGTGTAACTGACTGACTCAGAAGAGCCCACTGAGTCAGCCCTTAACCCCAGTGTGCAGAAGTTGTCAATACGTGTTTTTCAGCCCAAATAAACACGTTTTGGCAACTTTGGTCAACAACATGTACGTTATAGGGCAGGAACAGAACACTTTTCAAAACGTGTTTTTCAGCCCGAAATAAACGCGTTTTCTCAACTCTTGGAATCACAGTGTAACTGACTGGCTCAGAAGAGCCCACTGAGTCAGCCCTTAACCCCAGTGTGCAGAAGTTGTCAAAACGTGTTTTTCAGCCCAAATAAACACGTTTTGGCAACTTTGGTCACCAACATGTAAGTTATAGGGCAGGAACAGAACACTTTTCAAAACGTGTTTTTCAGCCCGAAATAAACGCGTTTTCTCAACTCTTGGAATCACAGTGTAACTGACTGGCTCAGAAGAGCCCACTGAGTCAGCCCTTAACCCCAGTGTGCAGAAGTTGTCAAAACGTGTTTTTCAGCACAAATAAACACGTTTTGGCAACTTTGGTCAACAACATGTAAGTTATAGGGCAGGAACAGAACACTTTTCAAAACGTGTTTTTCAGCCCGAAATAAACGCGTTTTCTCAACCCTTGGAATCACAGTGTAACTGACTGGCTCAGAAGAGCCCACTGAGTCAGCCCTTAACCCCAGTGTGCAGAAGTTGTCAAAACGTGTTTTTAAGCACAAATAAACACGTTTTGGCAACTTTGGTCACCAACATGTAAGTTATAGGGCAGGAACAGAACACTTTTCAAAACGTGTTTTTCAGCCCGAAATAAACGCGTTTTCTCAACTCTTGGAATCACAGTGTAACTGACTGGCTCAGAAGAGCCCACTGATTCAGCCCTTAACCCCAGTGTGCAGAAGTTGTCAAAACGTGTTTTTCAGCACAAATAAACACGTTTTGGCAACTTTGGTCACCAACATGTAAGTTATAGGGCAGGAACAGAACACTTTTCAAAACGTGTTTTTCAGCCCGGAATAAACGCGTTTTCTCAACTCCTGGAATCACAGTGTAACTGACTGGCTCAGAAGAGCCCACTGAGTCAGCCCTTAACCCCAGTGTGCAGAAGTTGTCAAAACGTGTTTTTCAGCACAAATAAACACGTTTTGGCAACTTTGGTCACCAACATGTAAGTTATAGGGCAGGAACAGAACACTTTTCAAAACGTGTTTTTCAGCCCGAAATAAACGCGTTTTCTCAACTCTTGGAATCACAGTGTAACTGACTGGCTCAGAAGAGCCCACTGATTCAGCCCTTAACCCCAGTGTGCAGAAGTTGTCAAAACGTGTTTTTCAGCACAAATAAACACGTTTTGGCAACTTTGGTCACCAACATGTAAGTTATAGGGCAGGAACAGAACACTTTTCAAAACGTGTTTTTCAGCCCGAAATAAACGCGTTTTCTCAACTCCTGGAATCACAGTGTAACTGACTGGCTCAGAAGAGCCCACTGAGTCAGCCCTTAACCCCAGTGTGCAGAAGTTGTCAAAACGTGTTTTTCAGCACAAATAAACACGTTTTGGCAACTTTGGTCAACAACATGTAAGTTATAGGGCAGGAACAGAACACTTTTCAAAACGTGTTTTTCAGCCCGAAATAAACGCGTTTTCTCAACTCTTGGAATCACAGTGTAACTGACTGGCTCAGAAGAGCCCACTGAGTCAGCCCTTAACCCCAGTGTGCAGAAGTTGTCAAAACGTGTTTTTCAGCACAAATAAACACGTTTTGGCAACTTTGGTCAACAACATGTAAGTTATAGGGCAGGAACAGAACACTTTTCAAAACGTGTTTTTCAGCCCGAAATAAACGCGTTTTCTCAACTCTTGGAATCACAGTGTAACTGACTGGCTCAGAAGAGCCCACTGATTCAGCCCTTAACCCCAGTGTGCAGAAGTTGTCAAAACGTGTTTTTCAGCACAAATAAACACGTTTTGGCAACTTTGGTCACCAACATGTAAGTTATAGGGCAGGAACAGAACACTTTTCAAAACGTGTTTTTCAGCCCGAAATAAACGCGTTTTCTCAACCCTTGGAATCACAGTGTAACTGACTGGCTCAGAAGAGCCCACTGAGTCAGCCCTTAACCCCAGTGTGCAGAAGTTGTCAAAACGTGTTTTTCAGCACAAATAAACACGTTTTGGCAACTTTGGTCACCAACATGTAAGTTATAGGGCAGGTACAGAACACTTTTCAAAACGTGTTTTTCAGCCCGAAATAAACGCGTTTTCTCAACCCTTGGAATCACAGTGTAACTGACTGGCTCAGAAGAGCCCACTGAGTCAGCCCTTAACCCCAGTGTGCAGAAGTTGTCAAAACGTGTTTTTAAGCACAAATAAACACGTTTTGGCAACTTTGGTCACCAACATGTAAGTTATAGGGCAGGAACAGAACACTTTTCAAAACGTGTTTTTCAGCCCGAAATAAACGTGTTTTCTCAACTCCTGGAATCACAGTGTAACTGACTGGCTCAGAAGAGCCCACTGAGTCAGCCCTTAACCCCAGTGTGCAGAAGTTGTCAAAACGTGTTTTTCAGCACAAATAAACACGTTTTGGCAACTTTGGTCAACAACATGTAAGTTATAGGGCAGGAACAGAACACTTTTCAAAACGTGTTTTTCAGCCCGAAATAAACGCGTTTTCTCAACCCTTGGAATCACAGTGTAACTGACTGGCTCAGAAGAGCCCACTGAGTCAGCCCTTAACCCCAGTGTGCAGAAGTTGTCAAAACTTGTTTTTAAGCACAAATAAACACGTTTTGGCAACTTTGGTCACCAACATGTAAGTTATAGGGCAGGAACAGAACACTTTTCAAAACGTGTTTTTCAGCCCGAAATAAACGCGTTTTCTCAACTCTTGGAATCACAGTGTAACTGACTGGCTCAGAAGAGCCCACTGATTCAGCCCTTAACCCCAGTGTGCAGAAGTTGTCAAAACGTGTTTTTCAGCCCAAATAAACACGTTTTGGCAACTTTGGTCACCAACATGTAAGTTATAGGGCAGGAACAGAACACTTTTCAAAACGTGTTTTTCAGCCCGAAATAAACGCGTTTTCTCAACCCTTGGAATCACAGTGTAACTGACTGGCTCAGAAGAGCCCACTGAGTCAGCCCTTAACCCCAGTGTGCAGAAGTTGTCAAAACGTGTTTTTCAGCCCAAATAAACACGTTTTGGCAACTTTGGTCAACAACATGTACGTTATAGGGCAGGAACAGAACACTTTTCAAAACGTGTTTTTCAGCCCGAAATAAACGCGTTTTCTCAACTCTTGGAATCACAGTGTAACTGACTGGCTCAGAAGAGCCCACTGAGTCAGCCCTTAACCCCAGTGTGCAGAAGTTGTCAAAACGTGTTTTTCAGCCCAAATAAACACGTTTTGGCAACTTTGGTCACCAACATGTAAGTTATAGGGCAGGAACAGAACACTTTTCAAAACGTGTTTTTCAGCCCGAAATAAACGCGTTTTCTCAACTCTTGGAATCACAGTGTAACTGACTGGCTCAGAAGAGCCCACTGAGTCAGCCCTTAACCCCAGTGTGCAGAAGTTGTCAAAACGTGTTTTTCAGCACAAATAAACACGTTTTGGCAACTTTGGTCAACAACATGTAAGTTATAGGGCAGGAACAGAACACTTTTCAAAACGTGTTTTTCAGCCCGAAATAAACGCGTTTTCTCAACCCTTGGAATCACAGTGTAACTGACTGGCTCAGAAGAGCCCACTGAGTCAGCCCTTAACCCCAGTGTGCAGAAGTTGTCAAAACGTGTTTTTAAGCACAAATAAACACGTTTTGGCAACTTTGGTCACCAACATGTAAGTTATAGGGCAGGAACAGAACACTTTTCAAAACGTGTTTTTCAGCCCGAAATAAACGCGTTTTCTCAACCCTTGGAATCACAGTGTAACTGACTGGCTCAGAAGAGCCCACTGAGTCAGCCCTTAACCCCAGTGTGCAGAAGTTGTCAAAACGTGTTTTTCAGCACAAATAAACACGTTTTGGCAACTTTGGTCACCAACATGTAAGTTATAGGGCAGGAACAGAACACTTTTCAAAACGTGTTTTTCAGCCCGAAATAAACGCGTTTTCTCAACTCCTGGAATCACAGTGTAACTGACTGGCTCAGAAGAGCCCACTGAGTCAGCCCTTAACCCCAGTGTGCAGAAGTTGTCAAAACGTGTTTTTCAGCACAAATAAACACGTTTTGGCAACTTTGGTCACCAACATGTAAGTTATAGGGCAGGAACAGAACACTTTTCAAAACGTGTTTTTCAGCCCGAAATAAACGCGTTTTCTCAACTCTTGGAATCACAGTGTAACTGACTGGCTCAGAAGAGCCCACTGATTCAGCCCTTAACCCCAGTGTGCAGAAGTTGTCAAAACGTGTTTTTCAGCACAAATAAACACGTTTTGGCAACTTTGGTCACCAACATGTAAGTGATAGGGCAGGAACAGAACACTTTTCAAAACGTGTTTTTCAGCCCGAAATAAACGCGTTTTCTCAACTCCTGGAATCACAGTGTAACTGACTGGCTCAGAAGAGCCCACTGAGTCAGCCCTTAACCCCAGTGTGCAGAAGTTGTCAAAACGTGTTTTTCAGCACAAATAAACACGTTTTGGCAACTTTGGTCAACAACATGTAAGTTATAGGGCAGGAACAGAACACTTTTCAAAACGTGTTTTTCAGCCCGAAATAAACGCGTTTTCTCAACTCTTGGAATCACAGTGTAACTGACTGGCTCAGAAGAGCCCACTGAGTCAGCCCTTAACCCCAGTGTGCAGAAGTTGTCAAAACGTGTTTTTCAGCACAAATAAACACGTTTTGGCAACTTTGGTCAACAACATGTAAGTTATAGGGCAGGAACAGAACACTTTTCAAAACGTGTTTTTCAGCCCGAAATAAACGCGTTTTCTCAACTCTTGGAATCACAGTGTAACTGACTGGCTCAGAAGAGCCCACTGATTCAGCCCTTAACCCCAGTGTGCAGAAGTTGTCAAAACGTGTTTTTCAGCACAAATAAACACGTTTTGGCAACTTTGGTCACCAACATGTAAGTTATAGGGCAGGAACAGAACACTTTTCAAAACGTGTTTTTCAGCCCGAAATAAACGCGTTTTCTCAACTCTTGGAATCACAGTGTAACTGACTGGCTCAGAAGAGCCCACTGAGTCAGCCCTTAACCCCAGTGTGCAGAAGTTGTCAAAACGTGTTTTTCAGCACAAATAAACACGTTTTGGCAACTTTGGTCACCAACATGTAAGTTATAGGGCAGGAACAGAACACTTTTCAAAACGTGTTTTTCAGCCCGAAATAAACGCGTTTTCTCAACCCTTGGAATCACAGTGTAACTGACTGGCTCAGAAGAGCCCACTGAGTCAGCCCTTAACCCCAGTGTGCAGAAGTTGTCAAAACGTGTTTTTAAGCACAAATAAACACGTTTTGGCAACTTTGGTCACCAACATGTAAGTTATAGGGCAGGAACAGAACACTTTTCAAAACGTGTTTTTCAGCCCGAAATAAACGCGTTTTCTCAACTCCTGGAATCACAGTGTAACTGACTGGCTCAGAAGAGCCCACTGAGTCAGCCCTTAACCCCAGTGTGCAGAAGTTGTCAAAACGTGTTTTTCAGCACAAATAAACACGTTTTGGCAACTTTGGTCAACAACATGTAAGTTATAGGGCAGGAACAGAACACTTTTCAAAACGTGTTTTTCAGCCCGAAATAAACGCGTTTTCTCAACTCCTGGAATCACAGTGTAACTGACTGGCTCAGAAGAGCCCACTGAGTCAGCCCTTAACCCCAGTGTGCAGAAGTTGTCAAAACGTGTTTTTCAGCACAAATAAACACGTTTTGGCAACTTTGGTCAACAACATGTAAGTTATAGGGCAGGAACAGAACACTTTTCAAAACGTGTTTTTCAGCCCGAAATAAACGCGTTTTCTCAACCCTTGGAATCACAGTGTAACTGACTGGCTCAGAAGAGCCCAATGAGTCAGCCCTTAACCCCAGTGTGCAGAAGTTGTCAAAACGTGTTTTTCAGCACAAATAAACACGTTTTGGCAACTTTGGTCAACAACATGTAAGTTATAGGGCAGGAACAGAACACTTTTCAAAACGTGTTTTTCAGCCCGAAATAAACGCGTTTTCTCAACCCTTGGAATCACAGTGTAACTGACTGGCTCAGAAGAGCCCACTGAGTCAGCCCTTAACCCCAGTGTGCAGAAGTTGTCAAAACTTGTTTTTAAGCACAAATAAACACGTTTTGGCAACTTTGGTCACCAACATGTAAGTTATAGGGCAGGAACAGAACACTTTTCAAAACGTGTTTTTCAGCCCGAAATAAACGCGTTTTCTCAACTCTTGGAATCACAGTGTAACTGACTGGCTCAGAAGAGCCCACTGAGTCAGCCCTTAACCCCAGTGTGCAGAAGTTGTCAAAACGTGTTTTTCAGCACAAATAAACACGTTTTGGCAACTTTGGTCACCAACATGTAAGTTATAGGGCAGGAACAGAACACTTTTCAAAACGTGTTTTTCAGCCCGAAATAAACGCGTTTTCTCAACTCCTGGAATCACAGTGTAACTGACTGGCTCAGAAGAGCCCACTGAGTCAGCCCTTAACCCCAGTGTGCAGAAGTTGTCAAAACGTGTTTTTAAGCACAAATAAACACGTTTTGGCAACTTTGGTCACCAACATGTAAGTTATAGGGCAGGAACAGAACACTTTTCAAAACGTGTTTTTCAGCCCGAAATAAACGCGTTTTCTCAACTCTTGGAATCACAGTGTAACTGACTGGCTCAGAAGAGCCCACTGATTCAGCCCTTAACCCCAGTGTGCAGAAGTTGTCAAAACGTGTTTTTCAGCACAAATAAACACGTTTTGGCAACTTTGGTCACCAACATGTAAGTTATAGGGCAGGAACAGAACACTTTTCAAAACGTGTTTTTCAGCCCGAAATAAACGCGTTTTCTCAACTCCTGGAATCACAGTGTAACTGACTGGCTCAGAAGAGCCCACTGATTCAGCCCTTAACCCCAGTGTGCAGAAGTTGTCAAAACGTGTTTTTCAGCACAAATAAACACGTTTTGGCAACTTTGGTCACCAACATGTAAGTTATAGGGCAGGAACAGAACACTTTTCAAAACGTGTTTTTCAGCCCGAAATAAACGCGTTTTCTCAACCCTTGGAATCACAGTGTAACTGACTGGCTCAGAAGAGCCCACTGAGTCAGCCCTTAACCCCAGTGTGCAGAAGTTGTCAAAACGTGTTTTTCAGCACAAATAAACACGTTTTGGCAACTTTGGTCACCAACATGTAAGTTATAGGGCAGGAACAGAACACTTTTCAAAACGTGTTTTTCAGCCCGAAATAAACGCGTTTTCTCAACTCCTGGAATCACAGTGTAACTGACTGGCTCAGAAGAGCCCACTGATTCAGCCCTTAACCCCAGTGTGCAGAAGTTGTCAAAACGTGTTTTTCAGCACAAATAAACACGTTTTGGCAACTTTGGTCACCAACATGTAAGTTATAGGGCAGGAACAGAACACTTTTCAAAACGTGTTTTTCAGCCCGAAATAAACGCGTTTTCTCAACCCTTGGAATCACAGTGTAACTGACTGGCTCAGAAGAGCCCACTGAGTCAGCCCTTAACCCCAGTGTGCAGAAGTTGTCAAAACGTGTTTTTCAGCACAAATAAACACGTTTTGGCAACTTTGGTCACCAACATGTAAGTTATAGGGCAGGAACAGAACACTTTTCAAAACGTGTTTTTCAGCCCGAAATAAACGCGTTTTCTCAACCCTTGGAATCACAGTGTAACTGACTGGCTCAGAAGAGCCCACTGAGTCAGCCCTTAACCCCAGTGTGCAGAAGTTGTCAAAACGTGTTTTTAAGCACAAATAAACACGTTTTGGCAACTTTGGTCACCAACATGTAAGTTATAGGGCAGGAACAGAACACTTTTCAAAACGTGTTTTTCAGCCCGAAATAAACGCGTTTTCTCAACTCCTGGAATCACAGTGTAACTGACTGGCTCAGAAGAGCCCACTGAGTCAGCCCTTAACCCCAGTGTGCAGAAGTTGTCAAAACGTGTTTTTCAGCACAAATAAACACGTTTTGGCAACTTTGGTCAACAACATGTAAGTTATAGGGCAGGAACAGAACACTTTTCAAAACGTGTTTTTCAGCCCGAAATAAACGCGTTTTCTCAACTCCTGGAATCACAGTGTAACTGACTGGCTCAGAAGAGCCCACTGAGTCAGCCCTTAACCCCAGTGTGCAGAAGTTGTCAAAACGTGTTTTTAAGCACAAATAAACACGTTTTGGCAACTTTGGTCACCAACATGTAAGTTATAGGGCAGGAACAGAACACTTTTCAAAACGTGTTTTTCAGCCCGAAATAAACGCGTTTTCTCAACCCTTGGAATCACAGTGTAACTGACTGACTCAGAAGAGCCCACTGAGTCAGCCCTTAACCCCAGTGTGCAGAAGTTGTCAAAACGTGTTTTTCAGCACAAATAAACACGTTTTGGCAACTTTGGTCACCAACATGTAAGTTATAGGGCAGGAACAGAACACTTTTCAAAACGTGTTTTTCAGCCCGAAATAAACGCGTTTTCTCAACCCTTGGAATCACAGTGTAACTGACTGGCTCAGAAGAGCCCACTGAGTCAGCCCTTAACCCCAGTGTGCAGAAGTTGTCAAAACGTGTTTTTCAGCACAAATAAACACGTTTTGGCAACTTTGGTCACCAACATGTAAGTTATAGGGCAGGAACAGAACACTTTTCAAAACGTGTTTTTCAGCCCGAAATAAACGCGTTTTCTCAACTCCTGGAATCACAGTGTAACTGACTGGCTCAGAAGAGCCCACTGATTCAGCCCTTAACCCCAGTGTGCAGAAGTTGTCAAAACGTGTTTTTCAGCACAAATAAACACGTTTTGGCAACTTTGGTCACCAACATGTAAGTTATAGGGCAGGAACAGAACACTTTTCAAAACGTGTTTTTCAGCCCGAAATAAACGCGTTTTCTCAACCCTTGGAATCACAGTGTAACTGACTGGCTCAGAAGAGCCCACTGAGTCAGCCCTTAACCCCAGTGTGCAGAAGTTGTCAAAACGTGTTTTTCAGCACAAATAAACACGTTTTGGCAACTTTGGTCACCAACATGTAAGTTATAGGGCAGGAACAGAACACTTTTCAAAACGTGTTTTTCAGCCCGAAATAAACGCGTTTTCTCAACCCTTGGAATCACAGTGTAACTGACTGGCTCAGAAGAGCCCACTGAGTCAGCCCTTAACCCCAGTGTGCAGAAGTTGTCAAAACGTGTTTTTAAGCACAAATAAACACGTTTTGGCAACTTTGGTCACCAACATGTAAGTTATAGGGCAGGAACAGAACACTTTTCAAAACGTGTTTTTCAGCCCGAAATAAACGCGTTTTCTCAACTCCTGGAATCACAGTGTAACTGACTGGCTCAGAAGAGCCCACTGAGTCAGCCCTTAACCCCAGTGTGCAGAAGTTGTCAAAACGTGTTTTTCAGCACAAATAAACACGTTTTGGCAACTTTGGTCAACAACATGTAAGTTATAGGGCAGGAACAGAACACTTTTCAAAACGTGTTTTTCAGCCCGAAATAAACGCGTTTTCTCAACTCCTGGAATCACAGTGTAACTGACTGGCTCAGAAGAGCCCACTGAGTCAGCCCTTAACCCCAGTGTGCAGAAGTTGTCAAAACGTGTTTTTAAGCACAAATAAACACGTTTTGGCAACTTTGGTCACCAACATGTAAGTTATAGGGCAGGAACAGAACACTTTTCAAAACGTGTTTTTCAGCCCGAAATAAACGCGTTTTCTCAACCCTTGGAATCACAGTGTAACTGACTGACTCAGAAGAGCCCACTGAGTCAGCCCTTAACCCCAGTGTGCAGAAGTTGTCAAAACGTGTTTTTCAGCACAAATAAACACGTTTTGGCAACTTTGGTCACCAACATGTAAGTTATAGGGCAGGAACAGAACACTTTTCAAAACGTGTTTTTCAGCCCGAAATAAACGCGTTTTCTCAACCCTTGGAATCACAGTGTAACTGACTGGCTCAGAAGAGCCCACTGAGTCAGCCCTTAACCCCAGTGTGCAGAAGTTGTCAAAACGTGTTTTTAAGCACAAATAAACACGTTTTGGCAACTTTGGTCACCAACATGTAAGTTATAGGGCAGGAACAGAACACTTTTCAAAACGTGTTTTTCAGCCCGAAATAAACGCGTTTTCTCAACTCCTGGAATCACAGTGTAACTGACTGGCTCAGAAGAGCCCACTGAGTCAGCCCTTAACCCCAGTGTGCAGAAGTTGTCAAAACGTGTTTTTCAGCACAAATAAACACGTTTTGGCAACTTTGGTCAACAACATGTAAGTTATAGGGCAGGAACAGAACACTTTTCAAAACGTGTTTTTCAGCCCGAAATAAACGCGTTTTCTCAACTCCTGGAATCACAGTGTAACTGACTGGCTCAGAAGAGCCCACTGAGTCAGCCCTTAACCCCAGTGTGCAGAAGTTGTCAAAACGTGTTTTTAAGCACAAATAAACACGTTTTGGCAACTTTGGTCACCAACATGTAAGTTATAGGGCAGGAACAGAACACTTTTCAAAACGTGTTTTTCAGCCCGAAATAAACGCGTTTTCTCAACTCTTGGAATCACAGTGTAACTGACTGGCTCAGAAGAGCCCACTGATTCAGCCCTTAACCCCAGTGTGCAGAAGTTGTCAAAACGTGTTTTTCAGCACAAATAAACACGTTTTGGCAACTTTGGTCACCAACATGTAAGTTATAGGGCAGGAACAGAACACTTTTCAAAACGTGTTTTTCAGCCCGAAATAAACGCGTTTTCTCAACTCCTGGAATCACAGTGTAACTGACTGGCTCAGAAGAGCCCACTGAGTCAGCCCTTAACCCCAGTGTGCAGAAGTTGTCAAAACGTGTTTTTCAGCACAAATAAACACGTTTTGGCAACTTTGGTCAACAACATGTAAGTTATAGGGCAGGAACAGAACACTTTTCAAAACGTGTTTTTCAGCCCGAAATAAACGCGTTTTCTCAACTCTTGGAATCACAGTGTAACTGACTGGCTCAGAAGAGCCCACTGAGTCAGCCCTTAACCCCAGTGTGCAGAAGTTGTCAAAACGTGTTTTTCAGCACAAATAAACACGTTTTGGCAACTTTGGTCAACAACATGTAAGTTATAGGGCAGGAACAGAACACTTTTCAAAACGTGTTTTTCAGCCCGAAATAAACGCGTTTTCTCAACTCTTGGAATCACAGTGTAACTGACTGGCTCAGAAGAGCCCACTGATTCAGCCCTTAACCCCAGTGTGCAGAAGTTGTCAAAACGTGTTTTTCAGCACAAATAAACACGTTTTGGCAACTTTGGTCACCAACATGTAAGTTATAGGGCAGGAACAGAACACTTTTCAAAACGTGTTTTTCAGCCCGAAATAAACGCGTTTTCTCAACTCTTGGAATCACAGTGTAACTGACTGGCTCAGAAGAGCCCACTGAGTCAGCCCTTAACCCCAGTGTGCAGAAGTTGTCAAAACGTGTTTTTCAGCACAAATAAACACGTTTTGGCAACTTTGGTCACCAACATGTAAGTTATAGGGCAGGAACAGAACACTTTTCAAAACGTGTTTTTCAGCCCGAAATAAACGCGTTTTCTCAACCCTTGGAATCACAGTGTAACTGACTGGCTCAGAAGAGCCCACTGAGTCAGCCCTTAACCCCAGTGTGCAGAAGTTGTCAAAACGTGTTTTTAAGCACAAATAAACACGTTTTGGCAACTTTGGTCACCAACATGTAAGTTATAGGGCAGGAACAGAACACTTTTCAAAACGTGTTTTTCAGCCCGAAATAAACGCGTTTTCTCAACTCCTGGAATCACAGTGTAACTGACTGGCTCAGAAGAGCCCACTGAGTCAGCCCTTAACCCCAGTGTGCAGAAGTTGTCAAAACGTGTTTTTCAGCACAAATAAACACGTTTTGGCAACTTTGGTCAACAACATGTAAGTTATAGGGCAGGAACAGAACACTTTTCAAAACGTGTTTTTCAGCCCGAAATAAACGCGTTTTCTCAACTCCTGGAATCACAGTGTAACTGACTGGCTCAGAAGAGCCCACTGAGTCAGCCCTTAACCCCAGTGTGCAGAAGTTGTCAAAACGTGTTTTTCAGCACAAATAAACACGTTTTGGCAACTTTGGTCAACAACATGTAAGTTATAGGGCAGGAACAGAACACTTTTCAAAACGTGTTTTTCAGCCCGAAATAAACGCGTTTTCTCAACCCTTGGAATCACAGTGTAACTGACTGGCTCAGAAGAGCCCAATGAGTCAGCCCTTAACCCCAGTGTGCAGAAGTTGTCAAAACGTGTTTTTCAGCACAAATAAACACGTTTTGGCAACTTTGGTCAACAACATGTAAGTTATAGGGCAGGAACAGAACACTTTTCAAAACGTGTTTTTCAGCCCGAAATAAACGCGTTTTCTCAACCCTTGGAATCACAGTGTAACTGACTGGCTCAGAAGAGCCCACTGAGTCAGCCCTTAACCCCAGTGTGCAGAAGTTGTCAAAACTTGTTTTTAAGCACAAATAAACACGTTTTGGCAACTTTGGTCACCAACATGTAAGTTATAGGGCAGGAACAGAACACTTTTCAAAACGTGTTTTTCAGCCCGAAATAAACGCGTTTTCTCAACTCTTGGAATCACAGTGTAACTGACTGGCTCAGAAGAGCCCACTGAGTCAGCCCTTAACCCCAGTGTGCAGAAGTTGTCAAAACGTGTTTTTCAGCACAAATAAACACGTTTTGGCAACTTTGGTCACCAACATGTAAGTTATAGGGCAGGAACAGAACACTTTTCAAAACGTGTTTTTCAGCCCGAAATAAACGCGTTTTCTCAACTCCTGGAATCACAGTGTAACTGACTGGCTCAGAAGAGCCCACTGAGTCAGCCCTTAACCCCAGTGTGCAGAAGTTGTCAAAACGTGTTTTTAAGCACAAATAAACACGTTTTGGCAACTTTGGTCACCAACATGTAAGTTATAGGGCAGGAACAGAACACTTTTCAAAACGTGTTTTTCAGCCCGAAATAAACGCGTTTTCTCAACTCTTGGAATCACAGTGTAACTGACTGGCTCAGAAGAGCCCACTGATTCAGCCCTTAACCCCAGTGTGCAGAAGTTGTCAAAACGTGTTTTTCAGCACAAATAAACACGTTTTGGCAACTTTGGTCACCAACATGTAAGTTATAGGGCAGGAACAGAACACTTTTCAAAACGTGTTTTTCAGCCCGAAATAAACGCGTTTTCTCAACTCCTGGAATCACAGTGTAACTGACTTGCTCAGAAGAGCCCACTGAGTCAGCCCTTAACCCCAGTGTGCAGAAGTTGTCAAAACGTGTTTTTCAGCACAAATAAACACGTTTTGGCAACTTTGGTCAACAACATGTAAGTTATAGGGCAGGAACAGAACACTTTTCAAAACGTGTTTTTCAGCCCGAAATAAACGCGTTTTCTCAACCCTTGGAATCACAGTGTAACTGACTGGCTCCGAAGAGCCCACTGAGTCAGCCCTTAACCCCAGTGTGCAGAAGTTGTCAAAACGTGTTTTTCAGCCCAAATAAACACGTTTTGGCAACTTTGGTCAACAACATGTAAGTTATAGGGCAGGAACAGAACACTTTTCAAAACGTGTTTTTCAGCCCGAAATAAACGCGTTTTCTCAACTCTTGGAATCACAGTGTAACTGACTGGCTCAGAAGAGCCCTCTGAGTCAGCCCTTAACCCCAGTGTGCAGAAGTTGTCAAAACGTGTTTTTCAGCCCAAATAAACACGTTTTGGCAACTTTGGTCACCAACATGTAAGTTATAGGGCAGGAACAGAACACTTTTCAAAACGTGTTTTTCAGCCCGAAATAAACGCGTTTTCTCAACTCTTGGAATCACAGTGTAACTGACTGGCTCAGAAGAGCCCACTGAGTCAGCCCTTAACCCCAGTGTGCAGAAGTTGTCAAAACGTGTTTTTCAGCACACATAAACACGTTTTGGCAACTTTGGTCAACAACATGTAAGTTATAGGGCAGGAACAGAACACTTTTCAAAACGTGTTTTTCAGCCCGAAATAAACGCGTTTTCTCAACCCTTGGAATCACAGTGTAACTGACTGGCTCAGAAGAGCCCACTGAGTCAGCCCTTAACCCCAGTGTGCAGAAGTTGTCAAAACGTGTTTTTCAGCACAAATAAACACGTTTTGGCAACTTTGGTCACCAACATGTAAGTTATAGGGCAGGAACAGAATACTTTTCAAAACGTGTTTTTCAGCCCGAAATAAACGCGTTTTCTCAACCCTTGGAATCACAGTGTAACTGACTGGCTCAGAAGAGCCCACTGAGTCAGCCCTTAACCCCAGTGTGCAGAAGTTGTCAAAACGTGTTTTTAAGCACAAATAAACACGTTTTGGCAACTTTGGTCACCAACATGTAAGTTATAGGGCAGGAACAGAACACTTTTCAAAACGTGTTTTTCAGCCCGAAATAAACGCGTTTTCTCAACTCTTGGAATCACAGTGTAACTGACTGGCTCAGAAGACCCCACTGATTCAGCCCTTAACCCCAGTGTGCAGAAGTTGTCAAAACGTGTTTTTCAGCACAAATAAACACGTTTTGGCAACTTTGGTCACCAACATGTAAGTTATAGGGCAGGAACAGAACACTTTTCAAAACGTGTTTTTCAGCCCGAAATAAACGCGTTTTCTCAACTCCTGGAATCACAGTGTAACTGACTGGCTCAGAAGAGCCCACTGAGTCAGCCCTTAACCCCAGTGTCCAGAAGTTGTCAAAACGTGTTTTTCAGCACAAATAAACACGTTTTGGCAACTTTGGTCAACAACATGTAAGTTATAGGGCAGGAACAGAACACTTTTCAAAACGTGTTTTTCAGCCCGAAATAAACGCGTTTTCTCAACTCTTGGAATCACAGTGTAACTGACTGGCTCAGAAGAGCCCACTGAGTCAGCCCTTAACCCCAGTGTGCAGAAGTTGTCAAAACGTGTTTTTCAGCACAAATAAACACGTTTTGGCAACTTTGGTCAACAACATGTAAGTTATAGGGCAGGAACAGAACACTTTTCAAAACGTGTTTTTCAGCCCGAAATAAACGCGTTTTCTCAACTCCTGGAATCACAGTGTAACTGACTGGCTCAGAAGAGCCCACTGAGTCAGCCCTTAACCCCAGTGTGCAGAAGTTGTCAAAACGTGTTTTTCAGCCCAAATAAACACGTTTTGGCAACTTTGGTCAACAACATGTAAGTTATAGGGCAGGAACAGAACACTTTTCAAAACGTGTTTTTCAGCCCGAAATAAACGCGTTTTCTCAACTCTTGGAATCACAGTGTAACTGACTGGCTCAGAAGAGCCCACTGAGTCAGCCCTTAACCCCAGTGTGCAGAAGTTGTCAAAACGTGTTTTTCAGCCCAAATAAACACGTTTTGGCAACTTTGGTCACCAACATGTAAGTTATAGGGCAGGAACAGAACACTTTTCAAAACGTGTTTTTCAGCCCGAAATAAACGCGTTTTCTCAACCCTTGGAATCACAGTGTAACTGACTGGCTCAGAAGAGCCCACTGAGTCAGCCCTTAACCCCAGTGTGCAGAAGTTGTCAAAACGTGTTTTTCAGCCCAAATAAACACGTTTTGGCAACTTTGGTCAACAACATGTAAGTTATAGGGCAGGAACAGAACACTTTTCAAAACGTGTTTTTCAGCCCGAAATAAACGCGTTTTCTCAACTCTTGGAATCACAGTGTAACTGACTGGCTCAGAAGAGCCCACTGAGTCAGCCCTTAACCCCAGTGTGCAGAAGTTGTCAAAACGTGTTTTTCAGCCCAAATAAACACGTTTTGGCAACTTTGGTCACCAACATGTAAGTTATAGGGCAGGAACAGAACACTTTTCAAAACGTGTTTTTCAGCCCGAAATAAACGCGTTTTCTCAACTCTTGGAATCACAGTGTAACTGACTGGCTCAGAAGAGCCCACTGAGTCAGCCCTTAACCCCAGTGTGCAGAAGTTGTCAAAACGTGTTTTTCAGCACAAATAAACACGTTTTGGCAACTTTGGTCAACAACATGTAAGTTATAGGGCAGGAACAGAACACTTTTCAAAACGTGTTTTTCAGCCCGAAATAAACGCGTTTTCTCAACCCTTGGAATCACAGTGTAACTGACTGGCTCAGAAGAGCCCACTGAGTCAGCCCTTAACCCCAGTGTGCAGAAGTTGTCAAAACGTGTTTTTCAGCACAAATAAACACGTTTTGGCAACTTTGGTCACCAACATGTAAGTTATAGGGCAGGAACAGAACACTTTTCAAAACGTGTTTTTCAGCCCGAAATAAACGCGTTTTCTCAACTCCTGGAATCACAGTGTAACTGACTGGCTCAGAAGAGCCCACTGAGTCAGCCCTTAACCCCAGTGTGCAGAAGTTGTCAAAACGTGTTTTTAAGCACAAATTAACACGTTTTGGCAACTTTGGTCACCAACATGTAAGTTATAGGGCAGGAACAGAACACTTTTCAAAACGTGTTTTTCAGCCCGAAATAAACGCGTTTTCTCAACTCTTGGAATCACAGTGTAACTGACTGGCTCAGAAGAGCCCACTGATTCAGCCCTTAACCCCAGTGTGCAGAAGTTGTCAAAACGTGTTTTTCAGCACAAATAAACACGTTTTGGCAACTTTGGTCACCAACATGTAAGTTATAGGGCAGGAACAGAACACTTTTCAAAACGTGTTTTTCAGCCCGAAATAAACGCGTTTTCTCAACTCTTGGAATCACAGTGTAACTGACTGGCTCAGAAGAGCCCACTGAGTCAGCCCTTAACCCCAGTGTGCAGAAGTTGTCAAAACGTGTTTTTCAGCACAAATAAACACGTTTTGGCAACTTTGGTCAACAACATGTAAGTTATAGGGCAGGAACAGAACACTTTTCAAAACGTGTTTTTCAGCCCGAAATAAACGCGTTTTCTCAACTCTTGGAATCACAGTGTAACTGACTGGCTCAGAAGAGCCCACTGAGTCAGCCCTTAACCCCAGTGTGCAGAAGTTGTCAAAACGTGTTTTTCAGCACAAATAAACACGTTTTGGCAACTTTGGTCAACAACATGTAAGTTATAGGGCAGGAACAGAACACTTTTCAAAACGTGTTTTTCAGCCCGAAATAAACGCGTTTTCTCAACTCTTGGAATCACAGTGTAACTGACTGGCTCAGAAGAGCCCACTGATTCAGCCCTTAACCCCAGTGTGCAGAAGTTGTCAAAACGTGTTTTTCAGCACAAATAAACACGTTTTGGCAACTTTGGTCACCAACATGTAAGTTATAGGGCAGGAACAGAACACTTTTCAAAACGTGTTTTTCAGCCCGAAATAAACGCGTTTTCTCAACTCTTGGAATCACAGTGTAACTGACTGGCTCAGAAGAGCCCACTGAGTCAGCCCTTAACCCCAGTGTGCAGAAGTTGTCAAAACGTGTTTTTCAGCACAAATAAACACGTTTTGGCAACTTTGGTCACCAACATGTAAGTTATAGGGCAGGAACAGAACACTTTTCAAAACGTGTTTTTCAGCCCGAAATAAACGCGTTTTCTCAACCCTTGGAATCACAGTGTAACTGACTGGCTCAGAAGAGCCCACTGAGTCAGCCCTTAACCCCAGTGTGCAGAAGTTGTCAAAACGTGTTTTTAAGCACAAATAAACACGTTTTGGCAACTTTGGTCACCAACATGTAAGTTATAGGGCAGGAACAGAACACTTTTCAAAACGTGTTTTTCAGCCCGAAATAAACGCGTTTTCTCAACTCCTGGAATCACAGTGTAACTGACTGGCTCAGAAGAGCCCACTGAGTCAGCCCTTAACCCCAGTGTGCAGAAGTTGTCAAAACGTGTTTTTCAGCACAAATAAACACATTTTGGCAACTTTGGTCAACAACATGTAAGTTATAGGGCAGGAACAGAACACTTTTCAAAACGTGTTTTTCAGCCCGAAATAAACGCGTTTTCTCAACTCCTGGAATCACAGTGTAACTGACTGGCTCAGAAGAGCCCACTGAGTCAGCCCTTAACCCCAGTGTGCAGAAGTTGTCAAAACGTGTTTTTCAGCACAAATAAACACGTTTTGGCAACTTTGGTCAACAACATGTAAGTTATAGGGCAGGAACAGAACACTTTTCAAAACGTGTTTTTCAGCCCGAAATAAACGCGTTTTCTCAACCCTTGGAATCACAGTGTAACTGACTGGCTCAGAAGAGCCCACTGAGTCAGCCCTTAACCCCAGTGTGCAGAAGTTGTCAAAACGTGTTTTTAAGCACAAATAAACACGTTTTGGCAACTTTGGTCACCAACATGTAAGTTATAGGGCAGGAACAGAACACTTTTCAAAACGTGTTTTTCAGCCCGAAATAAACGCGTTTTCTCAACTCCTGGAATCACAGTGTAACTGACTGGCTCAGAAGAGCCCACTGAGTCAGCCCTTAACCCCAGTGTGCAGAAGTTGTCAAAACGTGTTTTTCAGCACAAATAAACACGTTTTGGCAACTTTGGTCAACAACATGTAAGTTATAGGGCAGGAACAGAACACTTTTCAAAACGTGTTTTTCAGCCCGAAATAAACGCGTTTTCTCAACTCCTGGAATCACAGTGTAACTGACTGGCTCAGAAGAGCCCACTGAGTCAGCCCTTAACCCCAGTGTGCAGAAGTTGTCAAAACGTGTTTTTCAGCACAAATAAACACGTTTTGGCAACTTTGGTCAACAACATGTAAGTTATAGGGCAGGAACAGAACACTTTTCAAAACGTGTTTTTCAGCCCGAAATAAACGCGTTTTCTCAACCCTTGGAATCACAGTGTAACTGACTGGCTCAGAAGAGCCCAATGAGTCAGCCCTTAACCCCAGTGTGCAGAAGTTGTCAAAACGTGTTTTTCAGCACAAATAAACACGTTTTGGCAACTTTGGTCAACAACATGTAAGTTATAGGGCAGGAACAGAACACTTTTCAAAACGTGTTTTTCAGCCCGAAATAAACGCGTTTTCTCAACCCTTGGAATCACAGTGTAACTGACTGGCTCAGAAGAGCCCACTGAGTCAGCCCTTAACCCCAGTGTGCAGAAGTTGTCAAAACTTGTTTTTAAGCACAAATAAACACGTTTTGGCAACTTTGGTCACCAACATGTAAGTTATAGGGCAGGAACAGAACACTTTTCAAAACGTGTTTTTCAGCCCGAAATAAACGCGTTTTCTCAACTCTTGGAATCACAGTGTAACTGACTGGCTCAGAAGAGCCCACTGATTCAGCCCTTAACCCCAGTGTGCAGAAGTTGTCAAAACGTGTTTTTCAGCACAAATAAACACGTTTTGGCAACTTTGGTCACCAACATGTAAGTTATAGGGCAGGAACAGAACACTTTTCAAAACGTGTTTTTCAGCCCGAAATAAACGCGTTTTCTCAACTCCTGGAATCACAGTGTAACTGACTGGCTCAGAAGAGCCCACTGAGTCAGCCCTTAACCCCAGTGTGCAGAAGTTGTCAAAACGTGTTTTTCAGCACAAATAAACACGTTTTGGCAACTTAGGTCAACAACATGTAAGTTATAGGGCAGGAACAGAACACTTTTCAAAACGTGTTTTTCAGCCCGAAATAAACGCGTTTTCTCAACTCTTGGAATCACAGTGTAACTGACTGGCTCAGAAGAGCCCACTGAGTCAGCCCTTAACCCCAGTGTGCAGAAGTTGTCAAAACGTGTTTTTCAGCACAAATAAACACGTTTTGGCAACTTTGGTCAACAACATGTAAGTTATAGGGCAGGAACAGAACACTTTTCAAAACGTGTTTTTCAGCCCGAAATAAACGCGTTTTCTCAACCCTTGGAATCACAGTGTAACTGACTGGCTCAGAAGAGCCCACTGAGTCAGCCCTTAACCCCAGTGTGCAGAAGTTGTCAAAACGTGTTTTTCAGCACAAATAAACACGTTTTGGCAACTTTGGTCACCAACATGTAAGTTATAGGGCAGGAACAGAACACTTTTCAAAACGTGTTTTTCAGCCCGAAATAAACGCGTTTTCTCAACTCCTGGAATCACAGTGTAACTGACTGGCTCAGAAGAGCCCACTGAGTCAGCCCTTAACCCCAGTGTGCAGAAGTTGTCAAAACGTGTTTTTAAGCACAAATAAACACGTTTTGGCAACTTTGGTCACCAACATGTAAGTTATAGGGCAGGAACAGAACACTTTTCAAAACGTGTTTTTCAGCCCGAAATAAACGCGTTTTCTCAACTCTTGGAATCACAGTGTAACTGACTGGCTCAGAAGAGCCCACTGAGTCAGCCCTTAACCCCAGTGTGCAGAAGTTGTCAAAACGTGTTTTTCAGCACAAATAAACACGTTTTGGCAACTTTGGTCACCAACATGTAAGTTATAGGGCAGGAACAGAACACTTTTCAAAACGTGTTTTTCAGCCCGAAAAAAACGCGTTTTCTCAACTCCTGTAATCACAGTGTAACTGACTGGCTCAGAAGAGCCCACTGAGTCAGCCCTTAACCCCAGTGTGCAGAAGTTGTCAAAACGTGTTTTTCAGCACAAATAAACACGTTTTGGCAACTTTGGTCACCAACATGTAAGTTATAGGGCAGGAACAGAACACTTTTCAAAACGTGTTCTTCAGCCCGAAATAAACGCGTTTTCTCAACTCCTGTAATCACAGTGTAACTGACTGGCTCAGAAGAGCCCACTGAGTCAGCCCTTAACCCCAGTGTGCAGAAGTTGTCAAAACGTGTTTTTCAGCACAAATAAACACGTTTTGGCAACTTTGGTCACCAACATGTAAGTTATAGGGCAGGAACAGAACACTTTTCAAAACGTGTTCTTCAGCCCGAAATAAACGCGTTTTCTCAACTCCTGGAATCACAGTGTAACTGACTGGCTCAGAAGAGCCCACTGAGTCAGCCCTTAACCCCAGTGTGCAGAAGTTGTCAAAACGTGTTTTTCAGCACAAATAAACACGTTTTGGCAACTTTGGTCAACAACATGTAAGTTATAGGGCAGGAACAGAACACTTTTCAAAACGTGTTTTTCAGCCCGAAATAAACGCGTTTTCTCAACCCTTGGAATCACAGTGTAACTGACTGGCTCAGAAGAGCCCACTGAGTCAGCCCTTAACCCCAGTGTGCAGAAGTTGTCAAAACGTGTTTTTAAGCACAAATAAACACGTTTTGGCAACTTTGGTCACCAACATGTAAGTTATAGGGCAGGAACAGAACACTTTTCAAAACGTGTTTTTCAGCCCGAAATAAACGCGTTTTCTCAACTCCTGGAATCACAGTGTAACTGACTGGCTCAGAAGAGCCCACTGAGTCAGCCCTTAACCCCAGTGTGCAGAAGTTGTCAAAACGTGTTTTTAAGCACAAATAAACACGTTTTGGCAACTTTGGTCACCAACATGTAAGTTATAGGGCAGGAACAGAACACTTTTCAAAACGTGTTTTTCAGCCCGAAAAAAACGCGTTTTCTCAACTCCTGTAATCACAGTGTAACTGACTGGCTCAGAAGAGCCCACTGAGTCAGCCCTTAACCCCAGTGTGCAGAAGTTGTCAAAACGTGTTTTTCAGCACAAATAAACACGTTTTGGCAACTTTGGTCACCAACATGTAAGTTATAGGGCAGGAACAGAACACTTTTCAAAACGTGTTTTTCAGCCCGAAATAAACGCGTTTTCTCAACCCTTGGAATCACAGTGTAACTGACTGGCTCAGAAGAGCCCACTGAGTCAGCCCTTAACCCCAGTGTGCAGAAGTTGTCAAAACGTGTTTTTCAGCCCAAATAAACACGTTTTGGCAACTTTGGTCAACAACATGTAAGTTATAGGGCAGGAACAGAACACTTTTCAAAACGTGTTTTTCAGCCCGAAATAAACGCGTTTTCTCAACTCTTGGAATCACAGTGTAACTGACTGGCTCAGAAGAGCCCACTGAGTCAGCCCTTAACCCCAGTGTGCAGAAGTTGTCAAAACGTGTTTTTCAGCCCAAATAAACACGTTTTGGCAACTTTGGTCACCAACATGTAAGTTATAGGGCAGGAACAGAACACTTTTCAAAACGTGTTTTTCAGCCCGAAATAAACTTGTTTTCTCAACTCTTGGAATCACAGTGTAACTGACTGGCTCAGAAGAGCCCACTGAGTCAGCCCTTAACCCCAGTGTGCAGAAGTTGTCAAAACGTGTTTTTCAGCACAAATAAACACGTTTTGGCAACTTTGGTCAACAACATGTAAGTTATAGGGCAGGAACAGAACACTTTTCAAAACGTGTTTTTCAGCCCGAAATAAACGCGTTTTCTCAACCCTTGGAATCACAGTGTAACTGACTGGCTCAGAAGAGCCCACTGAGTCAGCCCTTAACCCCAGTGTGCAGAAGTTGTCAAAACGTGTTTTTCAGCACAAATAAACACGTTTTGGCAACTTTGGTCACCAACATGTAAGTTATAGGGCAGGAACAGAACACTTTTCAAAACGTGTTTTTCAGCCCGAAATAAACGCGTTTTCTCAACTCCTGGAATCACAGTGTAACTGACTGGCTCAGAAGAGCCCACTGAGTCAGCCCTTAACCCCAGTGTGCAGAAGTTGTCAAAACGTGTTTTTAAGCACAAATAAACACGTTTTGGCAACTTTGGTCACCAACATGTAAGTTATAGGGCAGGAACAGAACACTTTTCAAAACGTGTTTTTCAGCCCGAAATAAACGCGTTTTCTCAACTCTTGGAATCACAGTGTAACTGACTGGCTCAGAAGAGCCCACTGATTCAGCCCTTAACCCCAGTGTGCAGAAGTTGTCAAAACGTGTTTTTCAGCACAAATAAACACGTTTTGGCAACTTTGGTCACCAACATGTAAGTTATAGGGCAGGAACAGAACACTTTTCAAAACGTGTTTTTCAGCCCGAAATAAACGCGTTTTCTCAACTCCTGGAATCACAGTGTAACTGACTGGCTCAGAAGAGCCCACTGAGTCAGCCCTTAACCCCAGTGTGCAGAAGTTGTCAAAACGTGTTTTTCAGCACAAATAAACACGTTTTGGCAACTTTGGTCAACAACATGTAAGTTATAGGGCAGGAACAGAACACTTTTCAAAACGTGTTTTTCAGCCCGAAATAAACGCGTTTTCTCAACTCTTGGAATCACAGTGTAACTGACTGGCTCAGAAGAGCCCACTGAGTCAGCCCTTAACCCCAGTGTGCAGAAGTTGTCAAAACGTGTTTTTCAGCCCAAATAAACACGTTTTGGCAACTTTGGTCACCAACATGTAAGTTATAGGGCAGGAACAGAACACTTTTCAAAACGTGTTTTTCAGCCCGAAATAAACGCGTTTTCTCAACCCTTGGAATCACAGTGTAACTGACTGGCTCAGAAGAGCCCACTGAGTCAGCCCTTAACCCCAGTGTGCAGAAGTTGTCAAAACGTGTTTTTCAGCCCAAATAAACACGTTTTGGCAACTTTGGTCAACAACATGTAAGTTATAGGGCAGGAACAGAACACTTTTCAAAACGTGTTTTTCAGCCCGAAATAAACGCGTTTTCTCAACTCTTGGAATCACAGTGTAACTGACTGGCTCAGAAGAGCCCACTGAGTCAGCCCTTAACCCCAGTGTGCAGAAGTTGTCAAAACGTGTTTTTCAGCCCAAATAAACACGTTTTGGCAACTTTGGTCACCAACATGTAAGTTATAGGGCAGGAACAGAACACTTTTCAAAACGTGTTTTTCAGCCCGAAATAAACGCGTTTTCTCAACTCTTGGAATCACAGTGTAACTGACTGGCTCAGAAGAGCCCACTGAGTCAGCCCTTAACCCCAGTGTGCAGAAGTTGTCAAAACGTGTTTTTCAGCACAAATAAACACGTTTTGGCAACTTTGGTCAACAACATGTAAGTTATAGGGCAGGAACAGAACACTTTTCAAAACGTGTTTTTCAGCCCGAAATAAACGCGTTTTCTCAACCCTTGGAATCACAGTGTAACTGACTGGCTCAGAAGAGCCCACTGAGTCAGCCCTTAACCCCAGTGTGCAGAAGTTGTCAAAACGTGTTTTTCAGCACAAATAAACACGTTTTGGCAACTTTGGTCACCAACATGTAAGTTATAGGGCAGGAACAGAACACTTTTCAAAACGTGTTTTTCAGCCCGAAATAAACGCGTTTTCTCAACTCTTGGAATCACAGTGTAACTGACTGGCTCAGAAGAGCCCACTGAGTCAGCCCTTAACCCCAGTGTGCAGAAGTTGTCAAAACGTGTTTTTCAGCACAAATAAACACGTTTTGGCAACTTTGGTCAACAACATGTAAGTTATAGGGCAGGAACAGAACACTTTTCAAAACGTGTTTTTCAGCCCGAAATAAACGCGTTTTCTCAACTCTTGGAATCACAGTGTAACTGACTGGCTCAGAAGACCCCACTGATTCAGCCCTTAACCCCAGTGTGCAGAAGTTGTCAAAACGTGTTTTTCAGCACAAATAAACACGTTTTGGCAATTTTGGTCACCAACATGTAAGTTATAGGGCAGGAACAGAACACTTTTCAAAACGTGTTTTTCAGCCCGAAATAAACGCGTTTTCTCAACTCCTGGAATCACAGTGTAACTGACTGGCTCAGAAGAGCCCACTGAGTCAGCCCTTAACCCCAGTGTCCAGAAGTTGTCAAAACGTGTTTTTCAGCACAAATAAACACGTTTTGGCAACTTTGGTCAACAACATGTAAGTTATAGGGCAGGAACAGAACACTTTTCAAAACGTGTTTTTCAGCCCGAAATAAACGCGTTTTCTCAACTCTTGGAATCACAGTGTAACTGACTGGCTCAGAAGAGCCCACTGAGTCAGCCCTTAACCCCAGTGTGCAGAAGTTGTCAAAACGTGTTTTTCAGCACAAATAAACACGTTTTGGCAACTTTGGTCAACAACATGTAAGTTATAGGGCAGGAACAGAACACTTTTCAAAACGTGTTTTTCAGCCCGAAATAAACGCGTTTTCTCAACTCCTGGAATCACAGTGTAACTGACTGGCTCAGAAGAGCCCACTGAGTCAGCCCTTAACCCCAGTGTGCAGAAGTTGTCAAAACGTGTTTTTCAGCCCAAATAAACACGTTTTGGCAACTTTGGTCAACAACATGTAAGTTATAGGGCAGGAACAGAACACTTTTCAAAACGTGTTTTTCAGCCCGAAATAAACGCGTTTTCTCAACTCTTGGAATCACAGTGTAACTGACTGGCTCAGAAGAGCCCACTGAGTCAGCCCTTAACCCCAGTGTGCAGAAGTTGTCAAAACGTGTTTTTCAGCCCAAATAAACACGTTTTGGCAACTTTGGTCACCAACATGTAAGTTATAGGGCAGGAACAGAACACTTTTCAAAACGTGTTTTTCAGCCCGAAATAAACGCGTTTTCTCAACCCTTGGAATCACAGTGTAACTGACTGGCTCAGAAGAGCCCACTGAGTCAGCCCTTAACCCCAGTGTGCAGAAGTTGTCAAAACGTGTTTTTCAGCCCAAATAAACACGTTTTGGCAACTTTGGTCAACAACATGTAAGTTATAGGGCAGGAACAGAACACTTTTCAAAACGTGTTTTTCAGCCCGAAATAAACGCGTTTTCTCAACTCTTGGAATCACAGTGTAACTGACTGGCTCAGAAGAGCCCACTGAGTCAGCCCTTAACCCCAGTGTGCAGAAGTTGTCAAAACGTGTTTTTCAGCCCAAATAAACACGTTTTGGCAACTTTGGTCACCAACATGTAAGTTATAGGGCAGGAACAGAACACTTTTCAAAACGTGTTTTTCAGCCCGAAATAAACGCGTTTTCTCAACTCTTGGAATCACAGTGTAACTGACTGGCTCAGAAGAGCCCACTGAGTCAGCCCTTAACCCCAGTGTGCAGAAGTTGTCAAAACGTGTTTTTCAGCACAAATAAACACGTTTTGGCAACTTTGGTCAACAACATGTAAGTTATAGGGCAGGAACAGAACACTTTTCAAAACGTGTTTTTCAGCCCGAAATAAACGCGTTTTCTCAACCCTTGGAATCACAGTGTAACTGACTGGCTCAGAAGAGCCCACTGAGTCAGCCCTTAACCCCAGTGTGCAGAAGTTGTCAAAACGTGTTTTTCAGCACAAATAAACACGTTTTGGCAACTTTGGTCACCAACATGTAAGTTATAGGGCAGGAACAGAACACTTTTCAAAACGTGTTTTTCAGCCCGAAATAAACGCGTTTTCTCAACTCCTGGAATCACAGTGTAACTGACTGGCTCAGAAGAGCCCACTGAGTCAGCCCTTAACCCCAGTGTGCAGAAGTTGTCAAAACGTGTTTTTAAGCACAAATAAACACGTTTTGGCAACTTTGGTCACCAACATGTAAGTTATAGGGCAGGAACAGAACACTTTTCAAAACGTGTTTTTCAGCCCGAAATAAACGCGTTTTCTCAACTCTTGGAATCACAGTGTAACTGACTGGCTCAGAAGAGCCCACTGATTCAGCCCTTAACCCCAGTGTGCAGAAGTTGTCAAAACGTGTTTTTCAGCACAAATAAACACGTTTTGGCAACTTTGGTCACCAACATGTAAGTTATAGGGCAGGAACAGAACACTTTTCAAAACGTGTTTTTCAGCCCGAAATAAACGCGTTTTCTCAACTCCTGGAATCACAGTGTAACTGACTGGCTCAGAAGAGCCCACTGAGTCAGCCCTTAACCCCAGTGTGCAGAAGTTGTCAAAACGTGTTTTTCAGCACAAATAAACACGTTTTGGCAACTTTGGTCAACAACATGTAAGTTATAGGGCAGGAACAGAACACTTTTCAAAACGTGTTTTTCAGCCCGAAATAAACGCGTTTTCTCAACTCTTGGAATCACAGTGTAACTGACTGGCTCAGAAGAGCCCACTGAGTCAGCCCTTAACCCCAGTGTGCAGAAGTTGTCAAAACGTGTTTTTCAGCCCAAATAAACACGTTTTGGCAACTTTGGTCACCAACATGTAAGTTATAGGGCAGGAACAGAACACTTTTCAAAACGTGTTTTTCAGCCCGAAATAAACGCGTTTTCTCAACCCTTGGAATCACAGTGTAACTGACTGGCTCAGAAGAGCCCACTGAGTCAGCCCTTAACCCCAGTGTGCAGAAGTTGTCAAAACGTGTTTTTCAGCCCAAATAAACACGTTTTGGCAACTTTGGTCAACAACATGTAAGTTATAGGGCAGGAACAGAACACTTTTCAAAACGTGTTTTTCAGCCCGAAATAAACGCGTTTTCTCAACTCTTGGAATCACAGTGTAACTGACTGGCTCAGAAGAGCCCACTGAGTCAGCCCTTAACCCCAGTGTGCAGAAGTTGTCAAAACGTGTTTTTCAGCCCAAATAAACACGTTTTGGCAACTTTGGTCACCAACATGTAAGTTATAGGGCAGGAACAGAACACTTTTCAAAACGTGTTTTTCAGCCCGAAATAAACGCGTTTTCTCAACTCTTGGAATCACAGTGTAACTGACTGGCTCAGAAGAGCCCACTGAGTCAGCCCTTAACCCCAGTGTGCAGAAGTTGTCAAAACGTGTTTTTCAGCACAAATAAACACGTTTTGGCAACTTTGGTCAACAACATGTAAGTTATAGGGCAGGAACAGAACACTTTTCAAAACGTGTTTTTCAGCCCGAAATAAACGCGTTTTCTCAACCCTTGGAATCACAGTGTAACTGACTGGCTCAGAAGAGCCCACTGAGTCAGCCCTTAACCCCAGTGTGCAGAAGTTGTCAAAACGTGTTTTTCAGCACAAATAAACACGTTTTGGCAACTTTGGTCACCAACATGTAAGTTATAGGGCAGGAACAGAACACTTTTCAAAACGTGTTTTTCAGCCCGAAATAAACGCGTTTTCTCAACTCCTGGAATCACAGTGTAACTGACTGGCTCAGAAGAGCCCACTGAGTCAGCCCTTAACCCCAGTGTGCAGAAGTTGTCAAAACGTGTTTTTAAGCACAAATAAACACGTTTTGGCAACTTTGGTCACCAACATGTAAGTTATAGGGCAGGAACAGAACACTTTTCAAAACGTGTTTTTCAGCCCGAAATAAACGCGTTTTCTCAACTCTTGGAATCACAGTGTAACTGACTGGCTCAGAAGAGCCCACTGATTCAGCCCTTAACCCCAGTGTGCAGAAGTTGTCAAAACGTGTTTTTCAGCACAAATAAACACGTTTTGGCAACTTTGGTCACCAACATGTAAGTTATAGGGCAGGAACAGAACACTTTTCAAAACGTGTTTTTCAGCCCGAAATAAACGCGTTTTCTCAACTCCTGGAATCACAGTGTAACTGACTGGCTCAGAAGAGCCCACTGAGTCAGCCCTTAACCCCAGTGTGCAGAAGTTGTCAAAACGTGTTTTTCAGCACAAATAAACACGTTTTGGCAACTTTGGTCAACAACATGTAAGTTATAGGGCAGGAACAGAACACTTTTCAAAACGTGTTTTTCAGCCCGAAATAAACGCGTTTTCTCAACTCTTGGAATCACAGTGTAACTGACTGGCTCAGAAGAGCCCACTGAGTCAGCCCTTAACCCCAGTGTGCAGAAGTTGTCAAAACGTGTTTTTCAGCACAAATAAACACGTTTTGGCAACTTTGGTCAACAACATGTAAGTTATAGGGCAGGAACAGAACACTTTTCAAAACGTGTTTTTCAGCCCGAAATAAACGCGTTTTCTCAACTCTTGGAATCACAGTGTAACTGACTGGCTCAGAAGACCCCACTGATTCAGCCCTTAACCCCAGTGTGCAGAAGTTGTCAAAACGTGTTTTTCAGCACAAATAAACACGTTTTGGCAATTTTGGTCACCAACATGTAAGTTATAGGGCAGGAACAGAACACTTTTCAAAACGTGTTTTTCAGCCCGAAATAAACGCGTTTTCTCAACTCCTGGAATCACAGTGTAACTGACTGGCTCAGAAGAGCCCACTGAGTCAGCCCTTAACCCCAGTGTCCAGAAGTTGTCAAAACGTGTTTTTCAGCACAAATAAACACGTTTTGGCAACTTTGGTCAACAACATGTAAGTTATAGGGCAGGAACAGAACACTTTTCAAAACGTGTTTTTCAGCCCGAAATAAACGCGTTTTCTCAACTCTTGGAATCACAGTGTAACTGACTGGCTCAGAAGAGCCCACTGAGTCAGCCCTTAACCCCAGTGTGCAGAAGTTGTCAAAACGTGTTTTTCAGCACAAATAAACACGTTTTGGCAACTTTGGTCAACAACATGTAAGTTATAGGGCAGGAACAGAACATTTTTCAAAACGTGTTTTTCAGCCCGAAATAAACGCGTTTTCTCAACTCTTGGAATCACAGTGTAACTGACTGGCTCAGAAGAGCCCACTGAGTCAGCCCTTAACCCCAGTGTGCAGAAGTTGTCAAAACGTGTTTTTCAGCCCAAATAAACACGTTTTGGCAACTTTGGTCAACAACATGTAAGTTATAGGGCAGGAACAGAACACTTTTCAAAACGTGTTTTTCAGCCCGAAATAAACGCGTTTTCTCAACCCTTGGAATCACAGTGTAACTGACTGGCTCAGAAGAGCCCACTGAGTCAGCCCTTAACCCCAGTGTGCAGAAGTTGTCAAAACGTGTTTTTCAGCCCAAATAAACACGTTTTGGCAACTTTGGTCAACAACATGTAAGTTATAGGGCAGGAACAGAACACTTTTCAAAACGTGTTTTTCAGCCCGAAATAAACGCGTTTTCTCAACTCTTGGAATCACAGTGTAACTGACTGGCTCAGAAGAGCCCACTGAGTCAGCCCTTAACCCCAGTGTGCAGAAGTTGTCAAAACGTGTTTTTCAGCCCAAATAAACACGTTTTGGCAACTTTGGTCACCAACATGTAAGTTATAGGGCAGGAACAGAACACTTTTCAAAACGTGTTTTTCAGCCCGAAATAAACTTGTTTTCTCAACTCTTGGAATCACAGTGTAACTGACTGGCTCAGAAGAGCCCACTGAGTCAGCCCTTAACCCCAGTGTGCAGAAGTTGTCAAAACGTGTTTTTCAGCACAAATAAACACGTTTTGGCAACTTTGGTCAACAACATGTAAGTTATAGGGCAGGAACAGAACACTTTTCAAAACGTGTTTTTCAGCCCGAAATAAACGCGTTTTCTCAACCCTTGGAATCACAGTGTAACTGACTGGCTCAGAAGAGCCCACTGAGTCAGCCCTTAACCCCAGTGTGCAGAAGTTGTCAAAACGTGTTTTTCAGCACAAATAAACACGTTTTGGCAACTTTGGTCACCAACATGTAAGTTATAGGGCAGGAACAGAACACTTTTCAAAACGTGTTTTTCAGCCCGAAATAAACGCGTTTTCTCAACTCCTGGAATCACAGTGTAACTGACTGGCTCAGAAGAGCCCACTGAGTCAGCCCTTAACCCCAGTGTGCAGAAGTTGTCAAAACGTGTTTTTAAGCACAAATAAACACGTTTTGGCAACTTTGGTCACCAACATGTAAGTTATAGGGCAGGAACAGAACACTTTTCAAAACGTGTTTTTCAGCCCGAAATAAACGCGTTTTCTCAACTCTTGGAATCACAGTGTAACTGACTGGCTCAGAAGAGCCCACTTATTCAGCCCTTAACCCCAGTGTGCAGAAGTTGTCAAAACGTGTTTTTCAGCACAAATAAACACGTTTTGGCAACTTTGGTCACCAACATGTAAGTTATAGGGCAGGAACAGAACACTTTTCAAAACGTGTTTTTCAGCCCGAAATAAACGCGTTTTCTCAACTCCTGGAATCACAGTGTAACTGACTGGCTCAGAAGAGCCCACTGAGTCAGCCCTTAACCCCAGTGTGCAGAAGTTGTCAAAACGTGTTTTTCAGCACAAATAAACACGTTTTGGCAACTTTGGTCACCAACATGTAAGTTATAGGGCAGGAACAGAACACTTTTCAAAACGTGTTTTTCAGCCCGAAATAAACGCGTTTTCTCAACTCTTGGAATCACAGTGTAACTGACTGGCTCAGAAGAGCCCACTGATTCAGCCCTTAACCCCAGTGTGCAGAAGTTGTCAAAACGTGTTTTTCAGCACAAATAAACACGTTTTGGCAACTTTGGTCACCAACATGTAAGTTATAGGGCAGGAACAGAACACTTTTCAAAACGTGTTTTTCAGCCCGAAATAAACGCGTTTTCTCAACTCCTGGAATCACAGTGTAACTGACTGGCTCAGAAGAGCCCACTGAGTCAGCCCTTAACCCCAGTGTGCAGAAGTTGTCAAAACGTGTTTTTCAGCACAAATAAACACGTTTTGGCAACTTTGGTCAACAACATGTAAGTTATAGGGCAGGAACAGAACACTTTTCAAAACGTGTTTTTCAGCCCGAAATAAACGCGTTTTCTCAACCCTTGGAATCACAGTGTAACTGACTGGCTCAGAAGAGCCCACTGAGTCAGCCCTTAACCCCAGTGTGCAGAAGTTGTCAAAACGTGTTTTTCAGCCCAAATAAACACGTTTTGGCAACTTTGGTCAACAACATGTAAGTTATAGGGCAGGAACAGAACACTTTTCAAAACGTGTTTTTCAGCCCGAAATAAACGCGTTTTCTCAACTCTTGGAATCACAGTGTAACTGACTGGCTCAGAAGAGCCCACTGAGTCAGCCCTTAACCCCAGTGTGCAGAAGTTGTCAAAACGTGTTTTTCAGCCCAAATAAACACGTTTTGGCAACTTTGGTCACCAACATGTAAGTTATAGGGCAGGAACAGAACACTTTTCAAAACGTGTTTTTCAGCCCGAAATAAACGCGTTTTCTCAAACCTTGGAATCACAGTGTAACTGACTGGCTCAGAAGAGCCCACTGAGTCAGCCCTTAACCCCAGTGTGCAGAAGTTGTCAAAACGTGTTTTTAAGCACAAATAAACACGTTTTGGCAACTTTGGTCACCAACATGTAAGTTATAGGGCAGGAACAGAACACTTTTCAAAACGTGTTTTTCAGCCCGAAATAAACGCGTTTTCTCAACTCTTGGAATCACAGTGTAACTGACTGGCTCAGAAGACCCCACTGATTCAGCCCTTAACCCCAGTGTGCAGAAGTTGTCAAAACGTGTTTTTCAGCACAAATAAACACGTTTTGGCAATTTTGGTCACCAACATGTAAGTTATAGGGCAGGAACAGAACACTTTTCAAAACGTGTTTTTCAGCCCGAAATAAACGCGTTTTCTCAACTCCTGGAATCACAGTGTAACTGACTGGCTCAGAAGAGCCCACTGAGTCAGCCCTTAACCCCAGTGTCCAGAAGTTGTCAAAACGTGTTTTTCAGCACAAATAAACACGTTTTGGCAACTTTGGTCAACAACATGTAAGTTATAGGGCAGGAACAGAACACTTTTCAAAACGTGTTTTTCAGCCCGAAATAAACGCGTTTTCTCAACTCTTGGAATCACAGTGTAACTGACTGGCTCAGAAGAGCCCACTGAGTCAGCCCTTAACCCCAGTGTGCAGAAGTTGTCAAAACGTGTTTTTCAGCACAAATAAACACGTTTTGGCAACTTTGGTCAACAACATGTAAGTTATAGGGCAGGAACAGAACACTTTTCAAAACGTGTTTTTCAGCCCGAAATAAACGCGTTTTCTCAACTCCTGGAATCACAGTGTAACTGACTGGCTCAGAAGAGCCCACTGAGTCAGCCCTTAACCCCAGTGTGCAGAAGTTGTCAAAACGTGTTTTTCAGCCCAAATAAACACGTTTTGGCAACTTTGGTCAACAACATGTAAGTTATAGGGCAGGAACAGAACACTTTTCAAAACGTGTTTTTCAGCCCGAAATAAACGCGTTTTCTCAACTCTTGGAATCACAGTGTAACTGACTGGCTCAGAAGAGCCCACTGAGTCAGCCCTTAACCCCAGTGTGCAGAAGTTGTCAAAACGTGTTTTTCAGCCCAAATAAACACGTTTTGGCAACTTTGGTCACCAACATGTAAGTTATAGGGCAGGAACAGAACACTTTTCAAAACGTGTTTTTCAGCCCGAAATAAACGCGTTTTCTCAACCCTTGGAATCACAGTGTAACTGACTGGCTCAGAAGAGCCCACTGAGTCAGCCCTTAACCCCAGTGTGCAGAAGTTGTCAAAACGTGTTTTTCAGCCCAAATAAACACGTTTTGGCAACTTTGGTCAACAACATGTAAGTTATAGGGCAGGAACAGAACACTTTTCAAAACGTGTTTTTCAGCCCGAAATAAACGCGTTTTCTCAACTCTTGGAATCACAGTGTAACTGACTGGCTCAGAAGAGCCCACTGAGTCAGCCCTTAACCCCAGTGTGCAGAAGTTGTCAAAACGTGTTTTTCAGCCCAAATAAACACGTTTTGGCAACTTTGGTCACCAACATGTAAGTTATAGGGCAGGAACAGAACACTTTTCAAAACGTGTTTTTCAGCCCGAAATAAACTTGTTTTCTCAACTCTTGGAATCACAGTGTAACTGACTGGCTCAGAAGAGCCCACTGAGTCAGCCCTTAACCCCAGTGTGCAGAAGTTGTCAAAACGTGTTTTTCAGCACAAATAAACACGTTTTGGCAACTTTGGTCAACAACATGTAAGTTATAGGGCAGGAACAGAACACTTTTCAAAACGTGTTTTTCAGCCCGAAATAAACGCGTTTTCTCAACCCTTGGAATCACAGTGTAACTGACTGGCTCAGAAGAGCCCACTGAGTCAGCCCTTAACCCCAGTGTGCAGAAGTTGTCAAAACGTGTTTTTCAGCACAAATAAACACGTTTTGGCAACTTTGGTCACCAACATGTAAGTTATAGGGCAGGAACAGAACACTTTTCAAAACGTGTTTTTCAGCCCGAAATAAACGCGTTTTCTCAACTCCTGGAATCACAGTGTAACTGACTGGCTCAGAAGAGCCCACTGAGTCAGCCCTTAACCCCAGTGTGCAGAAGTTGTCAAAACGTGTTTTTAAGCACAAATAAACACGTTTTGGCAACTTTGGTCACCAACATGTAAGTTATAGGGCAGGAACAGAACACTTTTCAAAACGTGTTTTTCAGCCCGAAATAAACGCGTTTTCTCAACTCTTGGAATCACAGTGTAACTGACTGGCTCAGAAGAGCCCACTGATTCAGCCCTTAACCCCAGTGTGCAGAAGTTGTCAAAACGTGTTTTTCAGCACAAATAAACACGTTTTGGCAACTTTGGTCACCAACATGTAAGTTATAGGGCAGGAACAGAACACTTTTCAAAACGTGTTTTTCAGCCCGAAATAAACGCGTTTTCTCAACTCCTGGAATCACAGTGTAACTGACTGGCTCAGAAGAGCCCACTGAGTCAGCCCTTAACCCCAGTGTGCAGAAGTTGTCAAAACGTGTTTTTCAGCACAAATAAACACGTTTTGGCAACTTTGGTCAACAACATGTAAGTTATAGGGCAGGAACAGAACACTTTTCAAAACGTGTTTTTCAGCCCGAAATAAACGCGTTTTCTCAACTCTTGGAATCACAGTGTAACTGACTGGCTCAGAAGAGCCCACTGAGTCAGCCCTTAACCCCAGTGTGCAGAAGTTGTCAAAACGTGTTTTTCAGCCCAAATAAACACGTTTTGGCAACTTTGGTCACCAACATGTAAGTTATAGGGCAGGAACAGAACACTTTTCAAAACGTGTTTTTCAGCCCGAAATAAACGCGTTTTCTCAACCCTTGGAATCACAGTGTAACTGACTGGCTCAGAAGAGCCCACTGAGTCAGCCCTTAACCCCAGTGTGCAGAAGTTGTCAAAACGTGTTTTTCAGCCCAAATAAACACGTTTTGGCAACTTTGGTCAACAACATGTAAGTTATAGGGCAGGAACAGAACACTTTTCAAAACGTGTTTTTCAGCCCGAAATAAACGCGTTTTCTCAACTCTTGGAATCACAGTGTAACTGACTGGCTCAGAAGAGCCCACTGAGTCAGCCCTTAACCCCAGTGTGCAGAAGTTGTCAAAACGTGTTTTTCAGCCCAAATAAACACGTTTTGGCAACTTTGGTCACCAACATGTAAGTTATAGGGCAGGAACAGAACACTTTTCAAAACGTGTTTTTCAGCCCGAAATAAACGCGTTTTCTCAACTCTTGGAATCACAGTGTAACTGACTGGCTCAGAAGAGCCCACTGAGTCAGCCCTTAACCCCAGTGTGCAGAAGTTGTCAAAACGTGTTTTTCAGCACAAATAAACACGTTTTGGCAACTTTGGTCAACAACATGTAAGTTATAGGGCAGGAACAGAACACTTTTCAAAACGTGTTTTTCAGCCCGAAATAAACGCGTTTTCTCAACCCTTGGAATCACAGTGTAACTGACTGGCTCAGAAGAGCCCACTGAGTCAGCCCTTAACCCCAGTGTGCAGAAGTTGTCAAAACGTGTTTTTCAGCACAAATAAACACGTTTTGGCAACTTTGGTCACCAACATGTAAGTTATAGGGCAGGAACAGAACACTTTTCAAAACGTGTTTTTCAGCCCGAAATAAACGCGTTTTCTCAACTCTTGGAATCACAGTGTAACTGACTGGCTCAGAAGAGCCCACTGAGTCAGCCCTTAACCCCAGTGTGCAGAAGTTGTCAAAACGTGTTTTTCAGCACAAATAAACACGTTTTGGCAACTTTGGTCAACAACATGTAAGTTATAGGGCAGGAACAGAACACTTTTCAAAACGTGTTTTTCAGCCCGAAATAAACGCGTTTTCTCAACTCTTGGAATCACAGTGTAACTGACTGGCTCAGAAGACCCCACTGATTCAGCCCTTAACCCCAGTGTGCAGAAGTTGTCAAAACGTGTTTTTCAGCACAAATAAACACGTTTTGGCAATTTTGGTCACCAACATGTAAGTTATAGGGCAGGAACAGAACACTTTTCAAAACGTGTTTTTCAGCCCGAAATAAACGCGTTTTCTCAACTCCTGGAATCACAGTGTAACTGACTGGCTCAGAAGAGCCCACTGAGTCAGCCCTTAACCCCAGTGTCCAGAAGTTGTCAAAACGTGTTTTTCAGCACAAATAAACACGTTTTGGCAACTTTGGTCAACAACATGTAAGTTATAGGGCAGGAACAGAACACTTTTCAAAACGTGTTTTTCAGCCCGAAATAAACGCGTTTTCTCAACTCTTGGAATCACAGTGTAACTGACTGGCTCAGAAGAGCCCACTGAGTCAGCCCTTAACCCCAGTGTGCAGAAGTTGTCAAAACGTGTTTTTCAGCACAAATAAACACGTTTTGGCAACTTTGGTCAACAACATGTAAGTTATAGGGCAGGAACAGAACACTTTTCAAAACGTGTTTTTCAGCCCGAAATAAACGCGTTTTCTCAACTCCTGGAATCACAGTGTAACTGACTGGCTCAGAAGAGCCCACTGAGTCAGCCCTTAACCCCAGTGTGCAGAAGTTGTCAAAACGTGTTTTTCAGCCCAAATAAACACGTTTTGGCAACTTTGGTCAACAACATGTAAGTTATAGGGCAGGAACAGAACACTTTTCAAAACGTGTTTTTCAGCCCGAAATAAACGCGTTTTCTCAACTCTTGGAATCACAGTGTAACTGACTGGCTCAGAAGAGCCCACTGAGTCAGCCCTTAACCCCAGTGTGCAGAAGTTGTCAAAACGTGTTTTTCAGCCCAAATAAACACGTTTTGGCAACTTTGGTCACCAACATGTAAGTTATAGGGCAGGAACAGAACACTTTTCAAAACGTGTTTTTCAGCCCGAAATAAACGCGTTTTCTCAAACCTTGGAATCACAGTGTAACTGACTGGCTCAGAAGAGCCCACTGAGTCAGCCCTTAACCCCAGTGTGCAGAAGTTGTCAAAACGTGTTTTTAAGCACAAATAAACACGTTTTGGCAACTTTGGTCACCAACATGTAAGTTATAGGGCAGGAACAGAACACTTTTCAAAACGTGTTTTTCAGCCCGAAATAAACGCGTTTTCTCAACTCTTGGAATCACAGTGTAACTGACTGGCTCAGAAGACCCCACTGATTCAGCCCTTAACCCCAGTGTGCAGAAGTTGTCAAAACGTGTTTTTCAGCACAAATAAACACGTTTTGGCAATTTTGGTCACCAACATGTAAGTTATAGGGCAGGAACAGAACACTTTTCAAAACGTGTTTTTCAGCCCGAAATAAACGCGTTTTCTCAACTCCTGGAATCACAGTGTAACTGACTGGCTCAGAAGAGCCCACTGAGTCAGCCCTTAACCCCAGTGTCCAGAAGTTGTCAAAACGTGTTTTTCAGCACAAATAAACACGTTTTGGCAACTTTGGTCAACAACATGTAAGTTATAGGGCAGGAACAGAACACTTTTCAAAACGTGTTTTTCAGCCCGAAATAAACGCGTTTTCTCAACTCTTGGAATCACAGTGTAACTGACTGGCTCAGAAGAGCCCACTGAGTCAGCCCTTAACCCCAGTGTGCAGAAGTTGTCAAAACGTGTTTTTCAGCACAAATAAACACGTTTTGGCAACTTTGGTCAACAACATGTAAGTTATAGGGCAGGAACAGAACACTTTTCAAAACGTGTTTTTCAGCCCGAAATAAACGCGTTTTCTCAACTCCTGGAATCACAGTGTAACTGACTGGCTCAGAAGAGCCCACTGAGTCAGCCCTTAACCCCAGTGTGCAGAAGTTGTCAAAACGTGTTTTTCAGCCCAAATAAACACGTTTTGGCAACTTTGGTCAACAACATGTAAGTTATAGGGCAGGAACAGAACACTTTTCAAAACGTGTTTTTCAGCCCGAAATAAACGCGTTTTCTCAACTCTTGGAATCACAGTGTAACTGACTGGCTCAGAAGAGCCCACTGAGTCAGCCCTTAACCCCAGTGTGCAGAAGTTGTCAAAACGTGTTTTTCAGCCCAAATAAACACGTTTTGGCAACTTTGGTCACCAACATGTAAGTTATAGGGCAGGAACAGAACACTTTTCAAAACGTGTTTTTCAGCCCGAAATAAACGCGTTTTCTCAACCCTTGGAATCACAGTGTAACTGACTGGCTCAGAAGAGCCCACTGAGTCAGCCCTTAACCCCAGTGTGCAGAAGTTGTCAAAACGTGTTTTTCAGCCCAAATAAACACGTTTTGGCAACTTTGGTCAACAACATGTAAGTTATAGGGCAGGAACAGAACACTTTTCAAAACGTGTTTTTCAGCCCGAAATAAACGCGTTTTCTCAACTCTTGGAATCACAGTGTAACTGACTGGCTCAGAAGAGCCCACTGAGTCAGCCCTTAACCCCAGTGTGCAGAAGTTGTCAAAACGTGTTTTTCAGCCCAAATAAACACGTTTTGGCAACTTTGGTCACCAACATGTAAGTTATAGGGCAGGAACAGAACACTTTTCAAAACGTGTTTTTCAGCCCGAAATAAACTTGTTTTCTCAACTCTTGGAATCACAGTGTAACTGACTGGCTCAGAAGAGCCCACTGAGTCAGCCCTTAACCCCAGTGTGCAGAAGTTGTCAAAACGTGTTTTTCAGCACAAATAAACACGTTTTGGCAACTTTGGTCAACAACATGTAAGTTATAGGGCAGGAACAGAACACTTTTCAAAACGTGTTTTTCAGCCCGAAATAAACGCGTTTTCTCAACCCTTGGAATCACAGTGTAACTGACTGGCTCAGAAGAGCCCACTGAGTCAGCCCTTAACCCCAGTGTGCAGAAGTTGTCAAAACGTGTTTTTCAGCACAAATAAACACGTTTTGGCAACTTTGGTCACCAACATGTAAGTTATAGGGCAGGAACAGAACACTTTTCAAAACGTGTTTTTCAGCCCGAAATAAACGCGTTTTCTCAACTCCTGGAATCACAGTGTAACTGACTGGCTCAGAAGAGCCCACTGAGTCAGCCCTTAACCCCAGTGTGCAGAAGTTGTCAAAACGTGTTTTTAAGCACAAATAAACACGTTTTGGCAACTTTGGTCACCAACATGTAAGTTATAGGGCAGGAACAGAACACTTTTCAAAACGTGTTTTTCAGCCCGAAATAAACGCGTTTTCTCAACTCTTGGAATCACAGTGTAACTGACTGGCTCAGAAGAGCCCACTGATTCAGCCCTTAACCCCAGTGTGCAGAAGTTGTCAAAACGTGTTTTTCAGCACAAATAAACACGTTTTGGCAACTTTGGTCACCAACATGTAAGTTATAGGGCAGGAACAGAACACTTTTCAAAACGTGTTTTTCAGCCCGAAATAAACGCGTTTTCTCAACTCCTGGAATCACAGTGTAACTGACTGGCTCAGAAGAGCCCACTGAGTCAGCCCTTAACCCCAGTGTGCAGAAGTTGTCAAAACGTGTTTTTCAGCACAAATAAACACGTTTTGGCAACTTTGGTCAACAACATGTAAGTTATAGGGCAGGAACAGAACACTTTTCAAAACGTGTTTTTCAGCCCGAAATAAACGCGTTTTCTCAACTCTTGGAATCACAGTGTAACTGACTGGCTCAGAAGAGCCCACTGAGTCAGCCCTTAACCCCAGTGTGCAGAAGTTGTCAAAACGTGTTTTTCAGCCCAAATAAACACGTTTTGGCAACTTTGGTCACCAACATGTAAGTTATAGGGCAGGAACAGAACACTTTTCAAAACGTGTTTTTCAGCCCGAAATAAACGCGTTTTCTCAACCCTTGGAATCACAGTGTAACTGACTGGCTCAGAAGAGCCCACTGAGTCAGCCCTTAACCCCAGTGTGCAGAAGTTGTCAAAACGTGTTTTTCAGCCCAAATAAACACGTTTTGGCAACTTTGGTCAACAACATGTAAGTTATAGGGCAGGAACAGAACACTTTTCAAAACGTGTTTTTCAGCCCGAAATAAACGCGTTTTCTCAACTCTTGGAATCACAGTGTAACTGACTGGCTCAGAAGAGCCCACTGAGTCAGCCCTTAACCCCAGTGTGCAGAAGTTGTCAAAACGTGTTTTTCAGCCCAAATAAACACGTTTTGGCAACTTTGGTCACCAACATGTAAGTTATAGGGCAGGAACAGAACACTTTTCAAAACGTGTTTTTCAGCCCGAAATAAACGCGTTTTCTCAACTCTTGGAATCACAGTGTAACTGACTGGCTCAGAAGAGCCCACTGAGTCAGCCCTTAACCCCAGTGTGCAGAAGTTGTCAAAACGTGTTTTTCAGCACAAATAAACACGTTTTGGCAACTTTGGTCAACAACATGTAAGTTATAGGGCAGGAACAGAACACTTTTCAAAACGTGTTTTTCAGCCCGAAATAAACGCGTTTTCTCAACCCTTGGAATCACAGTGTAACTGACTGGCTCAGAAGAGCCCACTGAGTCAGCCCTTAACCCCAGTGTGCAGAAGTTGTCAAAACGTGTTTTTCAGCACAAATAAACACGTTTTGGCAACTTTGGTCACCAACATGTAAGTTATAGGGCAGGAACAGAACACTTTTCAAAACGTGTTTTTCAGCCCGAAATAAACGCGTTTTCTCAACTCTTGGAATCACAGTGTAACTGACTGGCTCAGAAGAGCCCACTGAGTCAGCCCTTAACCCCAGTGTGCAGAAGTTGTCAAAACGTGTTTTTCAGCACAAATAAACACGTTTTGGCAACTTTGGTCAACAACATGTAAGTTATAGGGCAGGAACAGAACACTTTTCAAAACGTGTTTTTCAGCCCGAAATAAACGCGTTTTCTCAACTCTTGGAATCACAGTGTAACTGACTGGCTCAGAAGACCCCACTGATTCAGCCCTTAACCCCAGTGTGCAGAAGTTGTCAAAACGTGTTTTTCAGCACAAATAAACACGTTTTGGCAATTTTGGTCACCAACATGTAAGTTATAGGGCAGGAACAGAACACTTTTCAAAACGTGTTTTTCAGCCCGAAATAAACGCGTTTTCTCAACTCCTGGAATCACAGTGTAACTGACTGGCTCAGAAGAGCCCACTGAGTCAGCCCTTAACCCCAGTGTCCAGAAGTTGTCAAAACGTGTTTTTCAGCACAAATAAACACGTTTTGGCAACTTTGGTCAACAACATGTAAGTTATAGGGCAGGAACAGAACACTTTTCAAAACGTGTTTTTCAGCCCGAAATAAACGCGTTTTCTCAACTCTTGGAATCACAGTGTAACTGACTGGCTCAGAAGAGCCCACTGAGTCAGCCCTTAACCCCAGTGTGCAGAAGTTGTCAAAACGTGTTTTTCAGCACAAATAAACACGTTTTGGCAACTTTGGTCAACAACATGTAAGTTATAGGGCAGGAACAGAACACTTTTCAAAACGTGTTTTTCAGCCCGAAATAAACGCGTTTTCTCAACTCCTGGAATCACAGTGTAACTGACTGGCTCAGAAGAGCCCACTGAGTCAGCCCTTAACCCCAGTGTGCAGAAGTTGTCAAAACGTGTTTTTCAGCCCAAATAAACACGTTTTGGCAACTTTGGTCAACAACATGTAAGTTATAGGGCAGGAACAGAACACTTTTCAAAACGTGTTTTTCAGCCCGAAATAAACGCGTTTTCTCAACTCTTGGAATCACAGTGTAACTGACTGGCTCAGAAGAGCCCACTGAGTCAGCCCTTAACCCCAGTGTGCAGAAGTTGTCAAAACGTGTTTTTCAGCCCAAATAAACACGTTTTGGCAACTTTGGTCACCAACATGTAAGTTATAGGGCAGGAACAGAACACTTTTCAAAACGTGTTTTTCAGCCCGAAATAAACGCGTTTTCTCAACCCTTGGAATCACAGTGTAACTGACTGGCTCAGAAGAGCCCACTGAGTCAGCCCTTAACCCCAGTGTGCAGAAGTTGTCAAAACGTGTTTTTCAGCCCAAATAAACACGTTTTGGCAACTTTGGTCAACAACATGTAAGTTATAGGGCAGGAACAGAACACTTTTCAAAACGTGTTTTTCAGCCCGAAATAAACGCGTTTTCTCAACTCTTGGAATCACAGTGTAACTGACTGGCTCAGAAGAGCCCACTGAGTCAGCCCTTAACCCCAGTGTGCAGAAGTTGTCAAAACGTGTTTTTCAGCCCAAATAAACACGTTTTGGCAACTTTGGTCACCAACATGTAAGTTATAGGGCAGGAACAGAACACTTTTCAAAACGTGTTTTTCAGCCCGAAATAAACGCGTTTTCTCAACTCTTGGAATCACAGTGTAACTGACTGGCTCAGAAGAGCCCACTGAGTCAGCCCTTAACCCCAGTGTGCAGAAGTTGTCAAAACGTGTTTTTCAGCACAAATAAACACGTTTTGGCAACTTTGGTCAACAACATGTAAGTTATAGGGCAGGAACAGAACACTTTTCAAAACGTGTTTTTCAGCCCGAAATAAACGCGTTTTCTCAACCCTTGGAATCACAGTGTAACTGACTGGCTCAGAAGAGCCCACTGAGTCAGCCCTTAACCCCAGTGTGCAGAAGTTGTCAAAACGTGTTTTTCAGCACAAATAAACACGTTTTGGCAACTTTGGTCACCAACATGTAAGTTATAGGGCAGGAACAGAACACTTTTCAAAACGTGTTTTTCAGCCCGAAATAAACGCGTTTTCTCAACTCCTGGAATCACAGTGTAACTGACTGGCTCAGAAGAGCCCACTGAGTCAGCCCTTAACCCCAGTGTGCAGAAGTTGTCAAAACGTGTTTTTAAGCACAAATAAACACGTTTTGGCAACTTTGGTCACCAACATGTAAGTTATAGGGCAGGAACAGAACACTTTTCAAAACGTGTTTTTCAGCCCGAAATAAACGCGTTTTCTCAACTCTTGGAATCACAGTGTAACTGACTGGCTCAGAAGAGCCCACTGATTCAGCCCTTAACCCCAGTGTGCAGAAGTTGTCAAAACGTGTTTTTCATCACAAATAAACACGTTTTGGCAACTTTGGTCACCAACATGTAAGTTATAGGGCAGGAACAGAACACTTTTCAAAACGTGTTTTTCAGCCCGAAATAAACGCGTTTTCTCAACTCCTGGAATCACAGTGTAACTGACTGGCTCAGAAGAGCCCACTGAGTCAGCCCTTAACCCCAGTGTGCAGAAGTTGTCAAAACGTGTTTTTCAGCACAAATAAACACGTTTTGGCAACTTTGGTCAACAACATGTAAGTTATAGGGCAGGAACAGAACACTTTTCAAAACGTGTTTTTCAGCCCGAAATAAACGCGTTTTCTCAACTCTTGGAATCACAGTGTAACTGACTGGCTCAGAAGAGCCCACTGAGTCAGCCCTTAACCCCAGTGTGCAGAAGTTGTCAAAACGTGTTTTTCAGCCCAAATAAACACGTTTTGGCAACTTTGGTCACCAACATGTAAGTTATAGGGCAGGAACAGAACACTTTTCAAAACGTGTTTTTCAGCCCGAAATAAACGCGTTTTCTCAACCCTTGGAATCACAGTGTAACTGACTGGCTCAGAAGAGCCCACTGAGTCAGCCCTTAACCCCAGTGTGCAGAAGTTGTCAAAACGTGTTTTTCAGCCCAAATAAACACGTTTTGGCAACTTTGGTCAACAACATGTAAGTTATAGGGCAGGAACAGAACACTTTTCAAAACGTGTTTTTCAGCCCGAAATAAACGCGTTTTCTCAACTCTTGGAATCACAGTGTAACTGACTGGCTCAGAAGAGCCCACTGAGTCAGCCCTTAACCCCAGTGTGCAGAAGTTGTCAAAACGTGTTTTTCAGCCCAAATAAACACGTTTTGGCAACTTTGGTCACCAACATGTAAGTTATAGGGCAGGAACAGAACACTTTTCAAAACGTGTTTTTCAGCCCGAAATAAACGCGTTTTCTCAACTCTTGGAATCACAGTGTAACTGACTGGCTCAGAAGAGCCCACTGAGTCAGCCCTTAACCCCAGTGTGCAGAAGTTGTCAAAACGTGTTTTTCAGCACAAATAAACACGTTTTGGCAACTTTGGTCAACAACATGTAAGTTATAGGGCAGGAACAGAACACTTTTCAAAACGTGTTTTTCAGCCCGAAATAAACGCGTTTTCTCAACCCTTGGAATCACAGTGTAACTGACTGGCTCAGAAGAGCCCACTGAGTCAGCCCTTAACCCCAGTGTGCAGAAGTTGTCAAAACGTGTTTTTCAGCACAAATAAACACGTTTTGGCAACTTTGGTCACCAACATGTAAGTTATAGGGCAGGAACAGAACACTTTTCAAAACGTGTTTTTCAGCCCGAAATAAACGCGTTTTCTCAACTCCTGGAATCACAGTGTAACTGACTGGCTCAGAAGAGCCCACTGAGTCAGCCCTTAACCCCAGTGTGCAGAAGTTGTCAAAACGTGTTTTTAAGCACAAATAAACACGTTTTGGCAACTTTGGTCACCAACATGTAAGTTATAGGGCAGGAACAGAACACTTTTCAAAACGTGTTTTTCAGCCCGAAATAAACGCGTTTTCTCAACTCTTGGAATCACAGTGTAACTGACTGGCTCAGAAGAGCCCACTGATTCAGCCCTTAACCCCAGTGTGCAGAAGTTGTCAAAACGTGTTTTTCAGCACAAATAAACACGTTTTGGCAACTTTGGTCACCAACATGTAAGTTATAGGGCAGGAACAGAACACTTTTCAAAACGTGTTTTTCAGCCCGAAATAAACGCGTTTTCTCAACTCCTGGAATCACAGTGTAACTGACTGGCTCAGAAGAGCCCACTGAGTCAGCCCTTAACCCCAGTGTGCAGAAGTTGTCAAAACGTGTTTTTCAGCACAAATAAACACGTTTTGGCAACTTTGGTCAACAACATGTAAGTTATAGGGCAGGAACAGAACACTTTTCAAAACGTGTTTTTCAGCCCGAAATAAACGCGTTTTCTCAACTCTTGGAATCACAGTGTAACTGACTGGCTCAGAAGAGCCCACTGAGTCAGCCCTTAACCCCAGTGTGCAGAAGTTGTCAAAACGTGTTTTTCAGCACAAATAAACACGTTTTGGCAACTTTGGTCAACAACATGTAAGTTATAGGGCAGGAACAGAACACTTTTCAAAACGTGTTTTTCAGCCCGAAATAAACGCGTTTTCTCAACTCTTGGAATCACAGTGTAACTGACTGGCTCAGAAGACCCCACTGATTCAGCCCTTAACCCCAGTGTGCAGAAGTTGTCAAAACGTGTTTTTCAGCACAAATAAACACGTTTTGGCAATTTTGGTCACCAACATGTAAGTTATAGGGCAGGAACAGAACACTTTTCAAAACGTGTTTTTCAGCCCGAAATAAACGCGTTTTCTCAACTCCTGGAATCACAGTGTAACTGACTGGCTCAGAAGAGCCCACTGAGTCAGCCCTTAACCCCAGTGTCCAGAAGTTGTCAAAACGTGTTTTTCAGCACAAATAAACACGTTTTGGCAACTTTGGTCAACAACATGTAAGTTATAGGGCAGGAACAGAACACTTTTCAAAACGTGTTTTTCAGCCCGAAATAAACGCGTTTTCTCAACTCTTGGAATCACAGTGTAACTGACTGGCTCAGAAGAGCCCACTGAGTCAGCCCTTAACCCCAGTGTGCAGAAGTTGTCAAAACGTGTTTTTCAGCACAAATAAACACGTTTTGGCAACTTTGGTCAACAACATGTAAGTTATAGGGCAGGAACAGAACATTTTTCAAAACGTGTTTTTCAGCCCGAAATAAACGCGTTTTCTCAACTCTTGGAATCACAGTGTAACTGACTGGCTCAGAAGAGCCCACTGAGTCAGCCCTTAACCCCAGTGTGCAGAAGTTGTCAAAACGTGTTTTTCAGCCCAAATAAACACGTTTTGGCAACTTTGGTCAACAACATGTAAGTTATAGGGCAGGAACAGAACACTTTTCAAAACGTGTTTTTCAGCCCGAAATAAACGCGTTTTCTCAACCCTTGGAATCACAGTGTAACTGACTGGCTCAGAAGAGCCCACTGAGTCAGCCCTTAACCCCAGTGTGCAGAAGTTGTCAAAACGTGTTTTTCAGCCCAAATAAACACGTTTTGGCAACTTTGGTCAACAACATGTAAGTTATAGGGCAGGAACAGAACACTTTTCAAAACGTGTTTTTCAGCCCGAAATAAACGCGTTTTCTCAACTCTTGGAATCACAGTGTAACTGACTGGCTCAGAAGAGCCCACTGAGTCAGCCCTTAACCCCAGTGTGCAGAAGTTGTCAAAACGTGTTTTTCAGCCCAAATAAACACGTTTTGGCAACTTTGGTCACCAACATGTAAGTTATAGGGCAGGAACAGAACACTTTTCAAAACGTGTTTTTCAGCCCGAAATAAACTTGTTTTCTCAACTCTTGGAATCACAGTGTAACTGACTGGCTCAGAAGAGCCCACTGAGTCAGCCCTTAACCCCAGTGTGCAGAAGTTGTCAAAACGTGTTTTTCAGCACAAATAAACACGTTTTGGCAACTTTGGTCAACAACATGTAAGTTATAGGGCAGGAACAGAACACTTTTCAAAACGTGTTTTTCAGCCCGAAATAAACGCGTTTTCTCAACCCTTGGAATCACAGTGTAACTGACTGGCTCAGAAGAGCCCACTGAGTCAGCCCTTAACCCCAGTGTGCAGAAGTTGTCAAAACGTGTTTTTCAGCACAAATAAACACGTTTTGGCAACTTTGGTCACCAACATGTAAGTTATAGGGCAGGAACAGAACACTTTTCAAAACGTGTTTTTCAGCCCGAAATAAACGCGTTTTCTCAACTCCTGGAATCACAGTGTAACTGACTGGCTCAGAAGAGCCCACTGAGTCAGCCCTTAACCCCAGTGTGCAGAAGTTGTCAAAACGTGTTTTTAAGCACAAATAAACACGTTTTGGCAACTTTGGTCACCAACATGTAAGTTATAGGGCAGGAACAGAACACTTTTCAAAACGTGTTTTTCAGCCCGAAATAAACGCGTTTTCTCAACTCTTGGAATCACAGTGTAACTGACTGGCTCAGAAGAGCCCACTGATTCAGCCCTTAACCCCAGTGTGCAGAAGTTGTCAAAACGTGTTTTTCAGCACAAATAAACACGTTTTGGCAACTTTGGTCACCAACATGTAAGTTATAGGGCAGGAACAGAACACTTTTCAAAACGTGTTTTTCAGCCCGAAATAAACGCGTTTTCTCAACTCCTGGAATCACAGTGTAACTGACTGGCTCAGAAGAGCCCACTGAGTCAGCCCTTAACCCCAGTGTGCAGAAGTTGTCAAAACGTGTTTTTCAGCACAAATAAACACGTTTTGGCAACTTTGGTCACCAACATGTAAGTTATAGGGCAGGAACAGAACACTTTTCAAAACGTGTTTTTCAGCCCGAAATAAACGCGTTTTCTCAACTCTTGGAATCACAGTGTAACTGACTGGCTCAGAAGAGCCCACTGATTCAGCCCTTAACCCCAGTGTGCAGAAGTTGTCAAAACGTGTTTTTCAGCACAAATAAACACGTTTTGGCAACTTTGGTCACCAACATGTAAGTTATAGGGCAGGAACAGAACACTTTTCAAAACGTGTTTTTCAGCCCGAAATAAACGCGTTTTCTCAACTCCTGGAATCACAGTGTAACTGACTGGCTCAGAAGAGCCCACTGAGTCAGCCCTTAACCCCAGTGTGCAGAAGTTGTCAAAACGTGTTTTTCAGCACAAATAAACACGTTTTGGCAACTTTGGTCAACAACATGTAAGTTATAGGGCAGGAACAGAACACTTTTCAAAACGTGTTTTTCAGCCCGAAATAAACGCGTTTTCTCAACCCTTGGAATCACAGTGTAACTGACTGGCTCAGAAGAGCCCACTGAGTCAGCCCTTAACCCCAGTGTGCAGAAGTTGTCAAAACGTGTTTTTCAGCCCAAATAAACACGTTTTGGCAACTTTGGTCAACAACATGTAAGTTATAGGGCAGGAACAGAACACTTTTCAAAACGTGTTTTTCAGCCCGAAATAAACGCGTTTTCTCAACTCTTGGAATCACAGTGTAACTGACTGGCTCAGAAGAGCCCACTGAGTCAGCCCTTAACCCCAGTGTGCAGAAGTTGTCAAAACGTGTTTTTCAGCCCAAATAAACACGTTTTGGCAACTTTGGTCACCAACATGTAAGTTATAGGGCAGGAACAGAACACTTTTCAAAACGTGTTTTTCAGCCCGAAATAAACGCGTTTTCTCAACTCTTGGAATCACAGTGTAACTGACTGGCTCAGAAGAGCCCACTGAGTCAGCCCTTAACCCCAGTGTGCAGAAGTTGTCAAAACGTGTTTTTCAGCACAAATAAACACGTTTTGGCAACTTTGGTCAACAACATGTAAGTTATAGGGCAGGAACAGAACACTTTTCAAAACGTGTTTTTCAGCCCGAAATAAACGCGTTTTCTCAACCCTTGGAATCACAGTGTAACTGACTGGCTCAGAAGAGCCCACTGAGTCAGCCCTTAACCCCAGTGTGCAGAAGTTGTCAAAACGTGTTTTTCAGCACAAATAAACACGTTTTGGCAACTTTGGTCACCAACATGTAAGTTATAGGGCAGGAACAGAACACTTTTCAAAACGTGTTTTTCAGCCCGAAATAAACGCGTTTTCTCAACTCCTGGAATCACAGTGTAACTGACTGGCTCAGAAGAGCCCACTGAGTCAGCCCTTAACCCCAGTGTGCAGAAGTTGTCAAAACGTGTTTTTAAGCACAAATAAACACGTTTTGGCAACTTTGGTCACCAACATGTAAGTTATAGGGCAGGAACAGAACACTTTTCAAAACGTGTTTTTCAGCCCGAAATAAACGCGTTTTCTCAACTCTTGGAATCACAGTGTAACTGACTGGCTCAGAAGAGCCCACTGATTCAGCCCTTAACCCCAGTGTGCAGAAGTTGTCAAAACGTGTTTTTCAGCACAAATAAACACGTTTTGGCAACTTTGGTCACCAACATGTAAGTTATAGGGCAGGAACAGAACACTTTTCAAAACGTGTTTTTCAGCCCGAAATAAACGCGTTTTCTCAACTCTTGGAATCACAGTGTAACTGACTGGCTCAGAAGAGCCCACTGATTCAGCCCTTAACCCCAGTGTGCAGAAGTTGTCAAAACGTGTTTTTCAGCACAAATAAACACGTTTTGGCAACTTTGGTCACCAACATGTAAGTTATAGGGCAGGAACAGAACACTTTTCAAAACGTGTTTTTCAGCCCGAAATAAACGCGTTTTCTCAACTCCTGGAATCACAGTGTAACTGACTGGCTCAGAAGAGCCCACTGAGTCAGCCCTTAACCCCAGTGTGCAGAAGTTGTCAAAACGTGTTTTTCAGCACAAATAAACACGTTTTGGCAACTTTGGTCACCAACATGTAAGTTATAGGGCAGGAACAGAACACTTTTCAAAACGTGTTTTTCAGCCCGAAATAAACGCGTTTTCTCAACTCTTGGAATCACAGTGTAACTGACTGGCTCAGAAGAGCCCACTGATTCAGCCCTTAACCCCAGTGTGCAGAAGTTGTCAAAACGTGTTTTTCAGCACAAATAAACACGTTTTGGCAACTTTGGTCACCAACATGTAAGTTATAGGGCAGGAACAGAACACTTTTCAAAACGTGTTTTTCAGCCCGAAATAAACGCGTTTTCTCAACTCCTGGAATCACAGTGTAACTGACTGGCTCAGAAGAGCCCACTGAGTCAGCCCTTAACCCCAGTGTGCAGAAGTTGTCAAAACGTGTTTTTCAGCACAAATAAACACGTTTTGGCAACTTTGGTCAACAACATGTAAGTTATAGGGCAGGAACAGAACACTTTTCAAAACGTGTTTTTCAGCCCGAAATAAACGCGTTTTCTCAACCCTTGGAATCACAGTGTAACTGACTGGCTCAGAAGAGCCCACTGAGTCAGCCCTTAACCCCAGTGTGCAGAAGTTGTCAAAACGTGTTTTTCAGCCCAAATAAACACGTTTTGGCAACTTTGGTCAACAACATGTAAGTTATAGGGCAGGAACAGAACACTTTTCAAAACGTGTTTTTCAGCCCGAAATAAACGCGTTTTCTCAACTCTTGGAATCACAGTGTAACTGACTGGCTCAGAAGAGCCCACTGAGTCAGCCCTTAACCCCAGTGTGCAGAAGTTGTCAAAACGTGTTTTTCAGCCCAAATAAACACGTTTTGGCAACTTTGGTCACCAACATGTAAGTTATAGGGCAGGAACAGAACACTTTTCAAAACGTGTTTTTCAGCCCGAAATAAACGCGTTTTCTCAACTCTTGGAATCACAGTGTAACTGACTGGCTCAGAAGAGCCCACTGAGTCAGCCCTTAACCCCAGTGTGCAGAAGTTGTCAAAACGTGTTTTTCAGCACAAATAAACACGTTTTGGCAACTTTGGTCAACAACATGTAAGTTATAGGGCAGGAACAGAACACTTTTCAAAACGTGTTTTTCAGCCCGAAATAAACGCGTTTTCTCAACCCTTGGAATCACAGTGTAACTGACTGGCTCAGAAGAGCCCACTGAGTCAGCCCTTAACCCCAGTGTGCAGAAGTTGTCAAAACGTGTTTTTCAGCACAAATAAACACGTTTTGGCAACTTTGGTCACCAACATGTAAGTTATAGGGCAGGAACAGAACACTTTTCAAAACGTGTTTTTCAGCCCGAAATAAACGCGTTTTCTCAACTCCTGGAATCACAGTGTAACTGACTGGCTCAGAAGAGCCCACTGAGTCAGCCCTTAACCCCAGTGTGCAGAAGTTGTCAAAACGTGTTTTTAAGCACAAATAAACACGTTTTGGCAACTTTGGTCACCAACATGTAAGTTATAGGGCAGGAACAGAACACTTTTCAAAACGTGTTTTTCAGCCCGAAATAAACGCGTTTTCTCAACTCTTGGAATCACAGTGTAACTGACTGGCTCAGAAGAGCCCACTGATTCAGCCCTTAACCCCAGTGTGCAGAAGTTGTCAAAACGTGTTTTTCAGCACAAATAAACACGTTTTGGCAACTTTGGTCACCAACATGTAAGTTATAGGGCAGGAACAGAACACTTTTCAAAACGTGTTTTTCAGCCCGAAATAAACGCGTTTTCTCAACTCCTGGAATCACAGTGTAACTGACTGGCTCAGAAGAGCCCACTGAGTCAGCCCTTAACCCCAGTGTGCAGAAGTTGTCAAAACGTGTTTTTCAGCACAAATAAACACGTTTTGGCAACTTTGGTCAACAACATGTAAGTTATAGGGCAGGAACAGAACACTTTTCAAAACGTGTTTTTCAGCCCGAAATAAACGCGTTTTCTCAACTCTTGGAATCACAGTGTAACTGACTGGCTCAGAAGAGCCCACTGAGTCAGCCCTTAACCCCAGTGTGCAGAAGTTGTCAAAACGTGTTTTTCAGCACAAATAAACACGTTTTGGCAACTTTGGTCAACAACATGTAAGTTATAGGGCAGGAACAGAACACTTTTCAAAACGTGTTTTTCAGCCCGAAATAAACGCGTTTTCTCAACTCTTGGAATCACAGTGTAACTGACTGGCTCAGAAGACCCCACTGATTCAGCCCTTAACCCCAGTGTGCAGAAGTTGTCAAAACGTGTTTTTCAGCACAAATAAACACGTTTTGGCAATTTTGGTCACCAACATGTAAGTTATAGGGCAGGAACAGAACACTTTTCAAAACGTGTTTTTCAGCCCGAAATAAACGCGTTTTCTCAACTCCTGGAATCACAGTGTAACTGACTGGCTCAGAAGAGCCCACTGAGTCAGCCCTTAACCCCAGTGTCCAGAAGTTGTCAAAACGTGTTTTTCAGCACAAATAAACACGTTTTGGCAACTTTGGTCAACAACATGTAAGTTATAGGGCAGGAACAGAACACTTTTCAAAACGTGTTTTTCAGCCCGAAATAAACGCGTTTTCTCAACTCTTGGAATCACAGTGTAACTGACTGGCTCAGAAGAGCCCACTGAGTCAGCCCTTAACCCCAGTGTGCAGAAGTTGTCAAAACGTGTTTTTCAGCACAAATAAACACGTTTTGGCAACTTTGGTCAACAACATGTAAGTTATAGGGCAGGAACAGAACATTTTTCAAAACGTGTTTTTCAGCCCGAAATAAACGCGTTTTCTCAACTCTTGGAATCACAGTGTAACTGACTGGCTCAGAAGAGCCCACTGAGTCAGCCCTTAACCCCAGTGTGCAGAAGTTGTCAAAACGTGTTTTTCAGCCCAAATAAACACGTTTTGGCAACTTTGGTCAACAACATGTAAGTTATAGGGCAGGAACAGAACACTTTTCAAAACGTGTTTTTCAGCCCGAAATAAACGCGTTTTCTCAACCCTTGGAATCACAGTGTAACTGACTGGCTCAGAAGAGCCCACTGAGTCAGCCCTTAACCCCAGTGTGCAGAAGTTGTCAAAACGTGTTTTTCAGCCCAAATAAACACGTTTTGGCAACTTTGGTCAACAACATGTAAGTTATAGGGCAGGAACAGAACACTTTTCAAAACGTGTTTTTCAGCCCGAAATAAACGCGTTTTCTCAACTCTTGGAATCACAGTGTAACTGACTGGCTCAGAAGAGCCCACTGAGTCAGCCCTTAACCCCAGTGTGCAGAAGTTGTCAAAACGTGTTTTTCAGCACAAATAAACACGTTTTGGCAACTTTGGTCAACAACATGTAAGTTATAGGGCAGGAACAGAACACTTTTCAAAACGTGTTTTTCAGCCCGAAATAAACGCGTTTTCTCAACTCTTGGAATCACAGTGTAACTGACTGGCTCAGAAGACCCCACTGATTCAGCCCTTAACCCCAGTGTGCAGAAGTTGTCAAAACGTGTTTTTCAGCACAAATAAACACGTTTTGGCAATTTTGGTCACCAACATGTAAGTTATAGGGCAGGAACAGAACACTTTTCAAAACGTGTTTTTCAGCCCGAAATAAACGCGTTTTCTCAACTCCTGGAATCACAGTGTAACTGACTGGCTCAGAAGAGCCCACTGAGTCAGCCCTTAACCCCAGTGTCCAGAAGTTGTCAAAACGTGTTTTTCAGCACAAATAAACACGTTTTGGCAACTTTGGTCAACAACATGTAAGTTATAGGGCAGGAACAGAACACTTTTCAAAACGTGTTTTTCAGCCCGAAATAAACGCGTTTTCTCAACTCTTGGAATCACAGTGTAACTGACTGGCTCAGAAGAGCCCACTGAGTCAGCCCTTAACCCCAGTGTGCAGAAGTTGTCAAAACGTGTTTTTCAGCACAAATAAACACGTTTTGGCAACTTTGGTCAACAACATGTAAGTTATAGGGCAGGAACAGAACATTTTTCAAAACGTGTTTTTCAGCCCGAAATAAACGCGTTTTCTCAACTCTTGGAATCACAGTGTAACTGACTGGCTCAGAAGAGCCCACTGAGTCAGCCCTTAACCCCAGTGTGCAGAAGTTGTCAAAACGTGTTTTTCAGCCCAAATAAACACGTTTTGGCAACTTTGGTCAACAACATGTAAGTTATAGGGCAGGAACAGAACACTTTTCAAAACGTGTTTTTCAGCCCGAAATAAACGCGTTTTCTCAACCCTTGGAATCACAGTGTAACTGACTGGCTCAGAAGAGCCCACTGAGTCAGCCCTTAACCCCAGTGTGCAGAAGTTGTCAAAACGTGTTTTTCAGCCCAAATAAACACGTTTTGGCAACTTTGGTCAACAACATGTAAGTTATAGGGCAGGAACAGAACACTTTTCAAAACGTGTTTTTCAGCCCGAAATAAACGCGTTTTCTCAACTCTTGGAATCACAGTGTAACTGACTGGCTCAGAAGAGCCCACTGAGTCAGCCCTTAACCCCAGTGTGCAGAAGTTGTCAAAACGTGTTTTTCAGCCCAAATAAACACGTTTTGGCAACTTTGGTCACCAACATGTAAGTTATAGGGCAGGAACAGAACACTTTTCAAAACGTGTTTTTCAGCCCGAAATAAACTTGTTTTCTCAACTCTTGGAATCACAGTGTAACTGACTGGCTCAGAAGAGCCCACTGAGTCAGCCCTTAACCCCAGTGTGCAGAAGTTGTCAAAACGTGTTTTTCAGCACAAATAAACACGTTTTGGCAACTTTGGTCAACAACATGTAAGTTATAGGGCAGGAACAGAACACTTTTCAAAACGTGTTTTTCAGCCCGAAATAAACGCGTTTTCTCAACCCTTGGAATCACAGTGTAACTGACTGGCTCAGAAGAGCCCACTGAGTCAGCCCTTAACCCCAGTGTGCAGAAGTTGTCAAAACGTGTTTTTCAGCCCAAATAAACACGTTTTGGCAACTTTGGTCACCAACATGTAAGTTATAGGGCAGGAACAGAACACTTTTCAAAACGTGTTTTTCAGCCCGAAATAAACTTGTTTTCTCAACTCCTGGAATCACAGTGTAACTGACTGGCTCAGAAGAGCCCACTGATTCAGCCCTTAACCCCAGTGTGCAGAAGTTGTCAAAACGTGTTTTTCAGCACAAATAAACACGTTTTGGCAACTTTGGTCACCAACATGTAAGTTATAGGGCAGGAACAGAACACTTTTCAAAACGTGTTTTTCAGCCCGAAATAAACGCGTTTTCTCAACTCTTGGAATCACAGTGTAACTGACTGGCTCAGAAGAGCCCACTGATTCAGCCCTTAACCCCAGTGTGCAGAAGTTGTCAAAACGTGTTTTTCAGCACAAATAAACACGTTTTGGCAACTTTGGTCACCAACATGTAAGTTATAGGGCAGGAACAGAACACTTTTCAAAACGTGTTTTTCAGCCCGAAATAAACGCGTTTTCTCAACTCCTGGAATCACAGTGTAACTGACTGGCTCAGAAGAGCCCACTGAGTCAGCCCTTAACCCCAGTGTGCAGAAGTTGTCAAAACGTGTTTTTCAGCACAAATAAACACGTTTTGGCAACTTTGGTCACCAACATGTAAGTTATAGGGCAGGAACAGAACACTTTTCAAAACGTGTTTTTCAGCCCGAAATAAACGCGTTTTCTCAACTCTTGGAATCACAGTGTAACTGACTGGCTCAGAAGAGCCCACTGATTCAGCCCTTAACCCCAGTGTGCAGAAGTTGTCAAAACGTGTTTTTCAGCACAAATAAACACGTTTTGGCAACTTTGGTCACCAACATGTAAGTTATAGGGCAGGAACAGAACACTTTTCAAAACGTGTTTTTCAGCCCGAAATAAACGCGTTTTCTCAACTCCTGGAATCACAGTGTAACTGACTGGCTCAGAAGAGCCCACTGAGTCAGCCCTTAACCCCAGTGTGCAGAAGTTGTCAAAACGTGTTTTTCAGCACAAATAAACACGTTTTGGCAACTTTGGTCAACAACATGTAAGTTATAGGGCAGGAACAGAACACTTTTCAAAACGTGTTTTTCAGCCCGAAATAAACGCGTTTTCTCAACCCTTGGAATCACAGTGTAACTGACTGGCTCAGAAGAGCCCACTGAGTCAGCCCTTAACCCCAGTGTGCAGAAGTTGTCAAAACGTGTTTTTCAGCCCAAATAAACACGTTTTGGCAACTTTGGTCAACAACATGTAAGTTATAGGGCAGGAACAGAACACTTTTCAAAACGTGTTTTTCAGCCCGAAATAAACGCGTTTTCTCAACTCTTGGAATCACAGTGTAACTGACTGGCTCAGAAGAGCCCACTGAGTCAGCCCTTAACCCCAGTGTGCAGAAGTTGTCAAAACGTGTTTTTCAGCCCAAATAAACACGTTTTGGCAACTTTGGTCACCAACATGTAAGTTATAGGGCAGGAACAGAACACTTTTCAAAACGTGTTTTTCAGCCCGAAATAAACGCGTTTTCTCAACTCTTGGAATCACAGTGTAACTGACTGGCTCAGAAGAGCCCACTGAGTCAGCCCTTAACCCCAGTGTGCAGAAGTTGTCAAAACGTGTTTTTCAGCACAAATAAACACGTTTTGGCAACTTTGGTCAACAACATGTAAGTTATAGGGCAGGAACAGAACACTTTTCAAAACGTGTTTTTCAGCCCGAAATAAACGCGTTTTCTCAACCCTTGGAATCACAGTGTAACTGACTGGCTCAGAAGAGCCCACTGAGTCAGCCCTTAACCCCAGTGTGCAGAAGTTGTCAAAACGTGTTTTTCAGCACAAATAAACACGTTTTGGCAACTTTGGTCACCAACATGTAAGTTATAGGGCAGGAACAGAACACTTTTCAAAACGTGTTTTTCAGCCCGAAATAAACGCGTTTTCTCAACTCCTGGAATCACAGTGTAACTGACTGGCTCAGAAGAGCCCACTGAGTCAGCCCTTAACCCCAGTGTGCAGAAGTTGTCAAAACGTGTTTTTAAGCACAAATAAACACGTTTTGGCAACTTTGGTCACCAACATGTAAGTTATAGGGCAGGAACAGAACACTTTTCAAAACGTGTTTTTCAGCCCGAAATAAACGCGTTTTCTCAACTCTTGGAATCACAGTGTAACTGACTGGCTCAGAAGAGCCCACTGATTCAGCCCTTAACCCCAGTGTGCAGAAGTTGTCAAAACGTGTTTTTCAGCACAAATAAACACGTTTTGGCAACTTTGGTCACCAACATGTAAGTTATAGGGCAGGAACAGAACACTTTTCAAAACGTGTTTTTCAGCCCGAAATAAACGCGTTTTCTCAACTCCTGGAATCACAGTGTAACTGACTGGCTCAGAAGAGCCCACTGAGTCAGCCCTTAACCCCAGTGTGCAGAAGTTGTCAAAACGTGTTTTTCAGCACAAATAAACACGTTTTGGCAACTTTGGTCAACAACATGTAAGTTATAGGGCAGGAACAGAACACTTTTCAAAACGTGTTTTTCAGCCCGAAATAAACGCGTTTTCTCAACTCTTGGAATCACAGTGTAACTGACTGGCTCAGAAGAGCCCACTGAGTCAGCCCTTAACCCCAGTGTGCAGAAGTTGTCAAAACGTGTTTTTCAGCACAAATAAACACGTTTTGGCAACTTTGGTCAACAACATGTAAGTTATAGGGCAGGAACAGAACACTTTTCAAAACGTGTTTTTCAGCCCGAAATAAACGCGTTTTCTCAACTCTTGGAATCACAGTGTAACTGACTGGCTCAGAAGACCCCACTGATTCAGCCCTTAACCCCAGTGTGCAGAAGTTGTCAAAACGTGTTTTTCAGCACAAATAAACACGTTTTGGCAATTTTGGTCACCAACATGTAAGTTATAGGGCAGGAACAGAACACTTTTCAAAACGTGTTTTTCAGCCCGAAATAAACGCGTTTTCTCAACTCCTGGAATCACAGTGTAACTGACTGGCTCAGAAGAGCCCACTGAGTCAGCCCTTAACCCCAGTGTCCAGAAGTTGTCAAAACGTGTTTTTCAGCACAAATAAACACGTTTTGGCAACTTTGGTCAACAACATGTAAGTTATAGGGCAGGAACAGAACACTTTTCAAAACGTGTTTTTCAGCCCGAAATAAACGCGTTTTCTCAACTCTTGGAATCACAGTGTAACTGACTGGCTCAGAAGAGCCCACTGAGTCAGCCCTTAACCCCAGTGTGCAGAAGTTGTCAAAACGTGTTTTTCAGCACAAATAAACACGTTTTGGCAACTTTGGTCAACAACATGTAAGTTATAGGGCAGGAACAGAACATTTTTCAAAACGTGTTTTTCAGCCCGAAATAAACGCGTTTTCTCAACTCTTGGAATCACAGTGTAACTGACTGGCTCAGAAGAGCCCACTGAGTCAGCCCTTAACCCCAGTGTGCAGAAGTTGTCAAAACGTGTTTTTCAGCCCAAATAAACACGTTTTGGCAACTTTGGTCAACAACATGTAAGTTATAGGGCAGGAACAGAACACTTTTCAAAACGTGTTTTTCAGCCCGAAATAAACGCGTTTTCTCAACCCTTGGAATCACAGTGTAACTGACTGGCTCAGAAGAGCCCACTGAGTCAGCCCTTAACCCCAGTGTGCAGAAGTTGTCAAAACGTGTTTTTCAGCCCAAATAAACACGTTTTGGCAACTTTGGTCAACAACATGTAAGTTATAGGGCAGGAACAGAACACTTTTCAAAACGTGTTTTTCAGCCCGAAATAAACGCGTTTTCTCAACTCTTGGAATCACAGTGTAACTGACTGGCTCAGAAGAGCCCACTGAGTCAGCCCTTAACCCCAGTGTGCAGAAGTTGTCAAAACGTGTTTTTCAGCCCAAATAAACACGTTTTGGCAACTTTGGTCACCAACATGTAAGTTATAGGGCAGGAACAGAACACTTTTCAAAACGTGTTTTTCAGCCCGAAATAAACTTGTTTTCTCAACTCTTGGAATCACAGTGTAACTGACTGGCTCAGAAGAGCCCACTGAGTCAGCCCTTAACCCCAGTGTGCAGAAGTTGTCAAAACGTGTTTTTCAGCACAAATAAACACGTTTTGGCAACTTTGGTCAACAACATGTAAGTTATAGGGCAGGAACAGAACACTTTTCAAAACGTGTTTTTCAGCCCGAAATAAACGCGTTTTCTCAACCCTTGGAATCACAGTGTAACTGACTGGCTCAGAAGAGCCCACTGAGTCAGCCCTTAACCCCAGTGTGCAGAAGTTGTCAAAACGTGTTTTTCAGCACAAATAAACACGTTTTGGCAACTTTGGTCACCAACATGTAAGTTATAGGGCAGGAACAGAACACTTTTCAAAACGTGTTTTTCAGCCCGAAATAAACGCGTTTTCTCAACTCCTGGAATCACAGTGTAACTGACTGGCTCAGAAGAGCCCACTGAGTCAGCCCTTAACCCCAGTGTGCAGAAGTTGTCAAAACGTGTTTTTAAGCACAAATAAACACGTTTTGGCAACTTTGGTCACCAACATGTAAGTTATAGGGCAGGAACAGAACACTTTTCAAAACGTGTTTTTCAGCCCGAAATAAACGCGTTTTCTCAACTCTTGGAATCACAGTGTAACTGACTGGCTCAGAAGAGCCCACTGATTCAGCCCTTAACCCCAGTGTGCAGAAGTTGTCAAAACGTGTTTTTCAGCACAAATAAACACGTTTTGGCAACTTTGGTCACCAACATGTAAGTTATAGGGCAGGAACAGAACACTTTTCAAAACGTGTTTTTCAGCCCGAAATAAACGCGTTTTCTCAACTCCTGGAATCACAGTGTAACTGACTGGCTCAGAAGAGCCCACTGAGTCAGCCCTTAACCCCAGTGTGCAGAAGTTGTCAAAACGTGTTTTTCAGCACAAATAAACACGTTTTGGCAACTTTGGTCACCAACATGTAAGTTATAGGGCAGGAACAGAACACTTTTCAAAACGTGTTTTTCAGCCCGAAATAAACGCGTTTTCTCAACTCTTGGAATCACAGTGTAACTGACTGGCTCAGAAGAGCCCACTGATTCAGCCCTTAACCCCAGTGTGCAGAAGTTGTCAAAACGTGTTTTTCAGCACAAATAAACACGTTTTGGCAACTTTGGTCACCAACATGTAAGTTATAGGGCAGGAACAGAACACTTTTCAAAACGTGTTTTTCAGCCCGAAATAAACGCGTTTTCTCAACTCCTGGAATCACAGTGTAACTGACTGGCTCAGAAGAGCCCACTGAGTCAGCCCTTAACCCCAGTGTGCAGAAGTTGTCAAAACGTGTTTTTCAGCACAAATAAACACGTTTTGGCAACTTTGGTCAACAACATGTAAGTTATAGGGCAGGAACAGAACACTTTTCAAAACGTGTTTTTCAGCCCGAAATAAACGCGTTTTCTCAACTCTTGGAATCACAGTGTAACTGACTGGCTCAGAAGAGCCCACTGAGTCAGCCCTTAACCCCAGTGTGCAGAAGTTGTCAAAACGTGTTTTTCAGCACAAATAAACACGTTTTGGCAACTTTGGTCAACAACATGTAAGTTATAGGGCAGGAACAGAACACTTTTCAAAACGTGTTTTTCAGCCCGAAATAAACGCGTTTTCTCAACTCTTGGAATCACAGTGTAACTGACTGGCTCAGAAGAGCCCACTGATTCAGCCCTTAACCCCAGTGTGCAGAAGTTGTCAAAACGTGTTTTTCAGCACAAATAAACACGTTTTGGCAACTTTGGTCACCAACATGTAAGTTATAGGGCAGGAACAGAACACTTTTCAAAACGTGTTTTTCAGCCCGAAATAAACGCGTTTTCTCAACTCTTGGAATCACAGTGTAACTGACTGGCTCAGAAGAGCCCACTGAGTCAGCCCTTAACCCCAGTGTGCAGAAGTTGTCAAAACGTGTTTTTCAGCACAAATAAACACGTTTTGGCAACTTTGGTCACCAACATGTAAGTTATAGGGCAGGAACAGAACACTTTTCAAAACGTGTTTTTCAGCCCGAAATAAACGCGTTTTCTCAACCCTTGGAATCACAGTGTAACTGACTGGCTCAGAAGAGCCCACTGAGTCAGCCCTTAACCCCAGTGTGCAGAAGTTGTCAAAACGTGTTTTTAAGCACAAATAAACACGTTTTGGCAACTTTGGTCACCAACATGTAAGTTATAGGGCAGGAACAGAACACTTTTCAAAACGTGTTTTTCAGCCCGAAATAAACGCGTTTTCTCAACTCCTGGAATCACAGTGTAACTGACTGGCTCAGAAGAGCCCACTGAGTCAGCCCTTAACCCCAGTGTGCAGAAGTTGTCAAAACGTGTTTTTCAGCACAAATAAACACGTTTTGGCAACTTTGGTCAACAACATGTAAGTTATAGGGCAGGAACAGAACACTTTTCAAAACGTGTTTTTCAGCCCGAAATAAACGTGTTTTCTCAACTCCTGGAATCACAGTGTAACTGACTGGCTCAGAAGAGCCCACTGAGTCAGCCCTTAACCCCAGTGTGCAGAAGTTGTCAAAACGTGTTTTTCAGCACAAATAAACACGTTTTGGCAACTTTGGTCAACAACATGTAAGTTATAGGGCAGGAACAGAACACTTTTCAAAACGTGTTTTTCAGCCCGAAATAAACGCGTTTTCTCAACCCTTGGAATCACAGTGTAACTGACTGGCTCAGAAGAGCCCAATGAGTCAGCCCTTAACCCCAGTGTGCAGAAGTTGTCAAAACGTGTTTTTCAGCACAAATAAACACGTTTTGGCAACTTTGGTCAACAACATGTAAGTTATAGGGCAGGAACAGAACACTTTTCAAAACGTGTTTTTCAGCCCGAAATAAACGCGTTTTCTCAACCCTTGGAATCACAGTGTAACTGACTGGCTCAGAAGAGCCCACTGAGTCAGCCCTTAACCCAAGTGTGCAGAAGTTGTCAAAACTTGTTTTTAAGCACAAATAAACACGTTTTGGCAACTTTGGTCACCAACATGTAAGTTATAGGGCAGGAACAGAACACTTTTCAAAACGTGTTTTTCAGCCCGAAATAAACGCGTTTTCTCAACTCTTGGAATCACAGTGTAACTGACTGGCTCAGAAGAGCCCACTGATTCAGCCCTTAACCCCAGTGTGCAGAAGTTGTCAAAACGTGTTTTTCAGCACAAATAAACACGTTTTGGCAACTTTGGTCACCAACATGTAAGTTATAGGGCAGGAACAGAACACTTTTCAAAACGTGTTTTTCAGCCCGAAATAAACGCGTTTTCTCAACTCCTGGAATCACAGTGTAACTGACTGGCTCAGAAGAGCCCACTGAGTCAGCCCTTAACCCCAGTGTGCAGAAGTTGTCAAAACGTGTTTTTCAGCACAAATAAACACGTTTTGGCAACTTTGGTCAACAACATGTAAGTTATAGGGCAGGAACAGAACACTTTTCAAAACGTGTTTTTCAGCCCGAAATAAACGCGTTTTCTCAACTCTTGGAATCACAGTGTAACTGACTGGCTCAGAAGAGCCCACTGAGTCAGCCCTTAACCCCAGTGTGCAGAAGTTGTCAAAACGTGTTTTTCAGCAAAAATAAACACGTTTTGGCAACTTTGGTCAACAACATGTAAGTTATAGGGCAGGAACAGAACACTTTTCAAAACGTGTTTTTCAGCCCGAAATAAACGCGTTTTCTCAACCCTTGGAATCACAGTGTAACTGACTGGCTCAGAAGAGCCCACTGAGTCAGCCCTTAACCCCAGTGTGCAGAAGTTGTCAAAACGTGTTTTTCAGCACAAATAAACACGTTTTGGCAACTTTGGTCACCAACATGTAAGTTATAGGGCAGGAACAGAACACTTTTCAAAACGTGTTTTTCAGCCCGAAATAAACGCGTTTTCTCAACTCCTGGAATCACAGTGTAACTGACTGGCTCAGAAGAGCCCACTGAGTCAGCCCTTAACCCCAGTGTGCAGAAGTTGTCAAAACGTGTTTTTAAGCACAAATAAACACGTTTTGGCAACTTTGGTCACCAACATGTAAGTTATAGGGCAGGAACAGAACACTTTTCAAAACGTGTTTTTCAGCCCGAAATAAACGCGTTTTCTCAACTCTTGGAATCACAGTGTAACTGACTGGCTCAGAAGAGCCCACTGATTCAGCCCTTAACCCCAGTGTGCAGAAGTTGTCAAAACGTGTTTTTCAGCACAAATAAACACGTTTTGGCAACTTTGGTCACCAACATGTAAGTTATAGGGCAGGAACAGAACACTTTTCAAAACGTGTTTTTCAGCCCGAAATAAACGCGTTTTCTCAACTCCTGGAATCACAGTGTAACTGACTGGCTCAGAAGAGCCCACTGAGTCAGCCCTTAACCCCAGTGTGCAGAAGTTGTCAAAACGTGTTTTTCAGCACAAATAAACACGTTTTGGCAACTTTGGTCAACAACATGTAAGTTATAGGGCAGGAACAGAACACTTTTCAAAACGTGTTTTTCAGCCCGAAATAAACGCGTTTTCTCAACTCTTGGAATCACAGTGTAACTGACTGGGTCAGAAGAGCCCACTGAGTCAGCCCTTAACCCCAGTGTGCAGAAGTTGTCAAAACGTGTTTTTCAGCACAAATAAACACGTTTTGGCAACTTTGGTCAACAACATGTAAGTTATAGGGCAGGAACAGAACACTTTTCAAAACGTGTTTTTCAGCCCGAAATAAACGCGTTTTCTCAACTCTTGGAATCACAGTGTAACTGACTGGCTCAGAAGAGCCCACTGAGTCAGCCCTTAACCCCAGTGTGCAGAAGTTGTCAAAACGTGTTTTTCAGCACAAATAAACACGTTTTGGCAACTTTGGTCACCAACATGTAAGTTATAGGGCAGGAACAGAACACTTTTCAAAACGTGTTTTTCAGCCCGAAAAAAACGCGTTTTCTCAACTCCTGGAATCACAGTGTAACTGACTGGCTCAGAAGAGCCCACTGAGTCAGCCCTTAACCCCAGTGTGCAGAAGTTGTCAAAACGTGTTTTTCAGCACAAATAAACACGTTTTGGCAACTTTGGTCACCAACATGTAAGTTATAGGGCAGGAACAGAACACTTTTCAAAACGTGTTTTTCAGCCCGAAATAAACGCGTTTTCTCAACTCCTGGAATCACAGTGTAACTGACTGGCTCAGAAGAGCCCACTGAGTCAGCCCTTAACCCCAGTGTGCAGAAGTTGTCAAAACGTGTTTTTCAGCACAAATAAACACGTTTTGGCAACTTTGGTCAACAACATGTAAGTTATAGGGCAGGAACAGAACACTTTTCAAAACGTGTTTTTCAGCCCGAAATAAACGCGTTTTCTCAACCCTTGGAATCACAGTGTAACTGACTGGCTCAGAAGAGCCCACTGAGTCAGCCCTTAACCCCAGTGTGCAGAAGTTGTCAAAACGTGTTTTTAAGCACAAATAAACACGTTTTGGCAACTTTGGTCACCAACATGTAAGTTATAGGGCAGGAACAGAACACTTTTCAAAACGTGTTTTTCAGCCCGAAATAAACGCGTTTTCTCAACTCCTGGAATCACAGTGTAACTGACTGGCTCAGAAGAGCCCACTGAGTCAGCCCTTAACCCCAGTGTGCAGAAGTTGTCAAAACGTGTTTTTAAGCACAAATAAACACGTTTTGGCAACTTTGGTCACCAACATGTAAGTTATAGGGCAGGAACAGAACACTTTTCAAAACGTGTTTTTCAGCCTGAAAAAAACGCGTTTTCTCAACTCCTGTAATCACAGTGTAACTGACTGGCTCAGAAGAGCCCACTGAGTCAGCCCTTAACCCCAGTGTGCAGAAGTTGTCAAAACGTGTTTTTCAGCACAAATAAACACGTTTTGGCAACTTTGGTCAACAACATGTAAGTTATAGGGCAGGAACAGAACACTTTTCAAAACGTGTTTTTCAGCCCGAAATAAACGCGTTTTCTCAACTCTTGGAATCACAGTGTAACTGACTGGCTCAGAAGAGCCCACTGAGTCAGCCCTTAACCCCAGTGTGCAGAAGTTGTCAAAACGTGTTTTTCAGCACAAATAAACACGTTTTGGCAACTTTGGTCACCAACATGTAAGTTATAGGGCAGGAACAGAACACTTTTCAAAACGTGTTTTTCAGCCCGAAAAAAACGCGTTTTCTCAACTCCCGTAATCACAGTGTAACTGACTGGCTCAGAAGAGCCCACTGAGTCAGCCCTTAACCCCAGTGTGCAGAAGTTGTCAAAACGTGTTTTTCAGCACAAATAAACACGTTTTGGCAACTTTGGTCACCAACATGTAAGTTATAGGGCAGGAACAGAACACTTTTCAAAACGTGTTTTTCAGCCCGAAATAAACGCGTTTTCTCAACTCCTGGAATCACAGTGTAACTGACTGGCTCAGAAGAGCCCACTGAGTCAGCCCTTAACCCCAGTGTGCAGAAGTTGTCAAAACGTGTTTTTCAGCACAAATAAACACGTTTTGGCAACTTTGGTCAACAACATGTAAGTTATAGGGCAGGAACAGAACACTTTTCAAAACGTGTTTTTCAGCCCGAAATAAACGCGTTTTCTCAACTCCTGTAATCACAGTGTAACTGACTGGCTCAGAAGAGCCCACTGAGTCAGCCCTTAACCCCAGTGTGCAGAAGTTGTCAAAACGTGTTTTTCAGCACAAATAAACACGTTTTGGCAACTTTGGTCACCAACATGTAAGTTATAGGGCAGGAACAGAACACTTTTCAAAACGTGTTTTTCAGCCCGAAATAAACGCGTTTTCTCAACTCCTGGAATCACAGTGTAACTGACTGGCTCAGAAGAGCCCACTGAGTCAGCCCTTAACCCCAGTGTGCAGAAGTTGTCAAAACGTGTTTTTCAGCACAAATAAACACGTTTTGGCAGCTTTGGTCAACAACATGTAAGTTATAGGGCAGGAACAGAACACTTTTCAAAACGTGTTTTTCAGCCCGAAATAAACGCGTTTTCTCAAATCCTGGAATCACAGTGTAACTGACTGGCTCAGAAGAGCCCACTGAGTCATCCCTTAACCCCAGTGTGCAGAAGTTGTCAAAACGTGTTTTTCAGCACAAATAAACACGTTTTGGCAACTTTGGTCACCAACATGTAAGTTATAGGGCAGGAACAGAACACTTTTCAAAACGTGTTTTTCAGCCCGAAATAAATGCGTTTTCTCAACTCTTGGAATCACAGTGTAACTGACTGGCTCAGAAGAGCCCACTGAGTCAGCCCTTAACCCCAGTGTGCAGAAGTTGTCAAAACGTGTTTTTCAGCACAAATAAACACGTTTTGGCAACTTTGGTCAACAACATGTAAGTTATAGGGCAGGAACAGAACACTTTTCAAAACGTGTTTTTCAGCCCGAAATAAACGCGTTTTCTCAACCCTTTGAATCACAGTGTAACTGACTGGCTCAGAAGAGCCCACTGAGTCAGCCCTTAACCCCAGTGTGCAGAAGTTGTCAAAACGTGTTTTTAAGCACAAATAAACACGTTTTGGCAACTTTGGTCACCAACATGTAAGTTATAGGGCAGGAACAGAACACTTTTCAAAACGTGTTTTTCAGCCCGAAATAAACGCGTTTTCTCAACTCCTGGAATCACAGTGTAACTGACTGGCTCAGAAGAGCCCACTGAGTCAGCCCTTAACCCCAGTGTGCAGAAGTTGTCAAAACGTGTTTTTCAGCCCAAATAAACACGTTTTGGCAACTTTGGTCAACAACATGTAAGTTATAGGGCAGGAACAGAACACTTTTCAAAACGTGTTTTTCAGCCCGAAATAAACGCGTTTTCTCAACCCTTGGAATCACAGTGTAACTGATTGGCTCAGAAGAGCCCACTGAGTCAGCCCTTAACCCCAGTGTGCAGAAGTTGTCAAAACGTGTTTTTCAGCACAAATAAACACGTTTTGGCAACTTTGGTCACCAACATGTAAGTTATAGGGCAGGAACAGAACACTTTTCAAAACGTGTTTTTCAGCCCGAAATAAACGCGTTTTCTCAACCCTTGGAATCACAGTGTAACTGACTGGCTCAGAAGAGCCCACTGAGTCAGCCCTTAACCCCAGTGTGCAGAAGTTGTCAAAACGTGATTTTAAGCACAAATAAACACGTTTTGGCAACTTTGGTCACCAACATGTAAGTTATAGGGCAGGATCAGAACACTTTTCAAAACGTGTTTTTCAGCCCGAAATAAACGCGTTTTCTCAACTCTTGGAATCACAGTGTAACTGACTGGCTCAGAAGAGCCCACTGATTCAGCCCTTAACCCCAGTGTGCAGAAGTTGTCAAAACGTGTTTTTCAGCACAAATAAACACGTTTTGGCAACTTTGGTCACCAACATGTAAGTTATAGGGCAGGAACAGAACACTTTTCAAAACGTGTTTTTCAGCCCGAAATAAACGCGTTTTCTCAACTCCTGGAATCACAGTGTAACTGACTGGCTCAGAAGAGCCCACTGAGTCAGCCCTTAACCCCAGTGTGCAGAAGTTGTCAAAACGTGTTTTTCAGCACAAATAAACACGTTTTGGCAACTTTGGTCAACAACATGTAAGTTATAGGGCAGGAACAGAACACTTTTCAAAACGTGTTTTTCAGCCCGAAATAAACGCGTTTTCTCAACTCTTGGAATCACAGTGTAACTGACTGGCTCAGAAGAGCCCACTGAGTCAGCCCTTAACCCCAGTGTGCAGAAGTTGTCAAAACGTGTTTTTCAGCACAAATAAACACGTTTTGGCAACTTTGGTCACCAACATGTAAGTTATAGGGCAGGAACAGAACACTTTTCAAAACGTGTTTTTCAGCCCGAAATAAACGCGTTTTCTCAACTCCTGGAATCACAGTGTAACTGACTGGCTCAGAAGAGCCCACTGAGTCAGCCCTTAACCCCAGTGTGCAGAAGTTGTCAAAACGTGTTTTTCAGCACAAATAAACACGTTTTGGCAACTTTGGTCAACAACATGTAAGTTATAGGGCAGGAACAGAACACTTTTCAAAACGTGTTTTTCAGCCCGAAATAAACGCGTTTTCTCAACTCTTGGAATCACAGTGTAACTGACTGGCTCAGAAGAGCCCAGAGTCAGCCCTTAACCCCAGTGTGCAGAAGTTGTCAAAACGTGTTTTTCAGCACAAATAAACACGTTTTGGCAACTTTGGTCAACAACATGTAAGTTATAGGGCAGGAACAGAACACTTTTCAAAACGTGTTTTTCAGCCCGAAATAAACGCGTTTTCTCAACTCTTGGAATCACAGTGTAACTGACTGGCTCAGAAGAGCCCACTGAGTCAGCCCTTAACCCCAGTGTGCAGAAGTTGTCAAAACGTGTTTTTCAGCACAAATAAACACGTTTTGGCAACTTTGGTCACCAACATGTAAGTTATAGGGCAGGAACAGAACACTTTTCAAAACGTGTTTTTCAGCCCGAAATAAATGCGTTTTCTCAACTCTTGGAATCACAGTGTAACTGACTGGCTCAGAAGAGCCCACTGAGTCAGCCCTTAACCCCAGTGTGCAGAAGTTGTCAAAACGTGTTTTTCAGCACAAATAAACACGTTTTGGCAACTTTGGTCAACAGCATGTAAGTTATAGGGCAGGAACAGAACACTTTTCAAAACGTGTTTTTCAGCCCGAAATAAACGCGTTTTCTCAACCCTTGGAATCACAGTGTAACTGACTGGCTCAGAAGAGCCCACTGAGTCAGCCCTTAACCCCAGTGTGCAGAAGTTGTCAAAACGTGTTTTTAAGCACAAATAAACACGTTTTGGCAACTTTGGTCACCAACATGTAAGTTATAGGGCAGGAACAGAACACTTTTCAAAACGTGTTTTTCAGCCCGAAATAAACGCGTTTTCTCAACTCCTGGAATCACAGTGTAACTGACTGGCTCAGAAGAGCCCACTGAGTCAGCCCTTAACCCCAGTGTGCAGAAGTTGTCAAAACGTGTTTTTAAGCACAAATAAACACGTTTTGGCAACTTTGGTCACCAACATGTAAGTTATAGGGCAGGAACAGAACACTTTTCAAAACGTGTTTTTCAGCCCGAAATAAACGCGTTTTCTCAACTCCTGGAATCACAGTGTAACTGACTGGCTCAGAAGAGCCCACTGAGTCAGCCCTTAACCCCAGTGTGCAGAAGTTGTCAAAACATGTTTTTAAGCACAAATAAACACGTTTTGGCAACTTTGGTCACCAACATGTAAGTTATAGGGCAGGAACAGAACACTTTTCAAAACGTGTTTTTCAGCCCGAAATAAACGCGTTTTCTCAACTCCTGGAATCACAGTGTAACTGACTGGCTCAGAAGAGCCCACTGAGTCAGCCCTTAACCCCAGTGTGCAGAAGTTGTCAAAACGTGTTTTTCAGCACAAATAAACACGTTTTGGCAACTTTGGTCAACAACATGTAAGTTACAGGGCAGGAACAGAACACTTTTCAAAACGTGTTTTTCAGCCCGAAATAAACGCGTTTTCTCAACTCCTGGAATCACAGTGTAACTGACTGGCTCAGAAGAGCCCACTGAGTCAGCCCTTAACCCCAGTGTGCAGAAGTTGTCAAAACGTGTTTTTAAGCACAAATAAACACGTTTTGGCAACTTTGGTCAACAACATGTAAGTTATAGGGCAGGAACAGAACACTTTTCAAAACGTGTTTTTCAGCCCGAAATAAACGCGTTTTCTCAACCCTTGGAATCACAGTGTAACTGACTGGCTCAGAAGAACCCACTGAGTCAGCCCTTAACCCCAGTGTGCAGAAGTTGTCAAAACGTGTTTTTCAGCACAAATAAACACGTTTTGGCAACTTTGGTCACCAACATGTAAGTTATAGGGCAGGAACAGAACACTTTTCAAAACGTGTTTTTCAGCCCGAAATAAACACGTTTTCTCAACCCTTTGAATCACAGTGTAACTGACTGGCTCAGAAGAGCCCACTGAGTCAGCCCTTAACCCCAGTGTGCAGAAGTTGTCAAAACGTGTTTTTCAGCCCAAATAAACACGTTTTGGCAACTTTGGTCAACAACATGTAAGTTATAGGGCAGGAACAGAACACTTTTCAAAACGTGTTTTTCAGCCCGAAATAAACGCGTTTTCTCAACTCCTGGAATCACAGTGTAACTGACTGGCTCAGAAGAGCCCACTGAGTCAGCCCTTAACCCCAGTGTGCAGAAGTTGTCAAAACGTGTTTTTCAGCACAAATAAACACGTTTTGGCAACTTTGGTCAACAACATGTAAGTTATAGGGCAGGAACAGAACACTTTTCAAAACGTGTTTTTCAGCCCGAAATAAACGCGTTTTCTCAACTCCTGGAATCACAGTGTAACTGACTGGCTCAGAAGAGCCCAATGAGTCAGCCCTTAACCCCAGTGTGCAGAAGTTGTCAAAACGTGTTTTTCAGCACAAATAAACACGTTTTGGCAACTTTGGTCAACAACATGTAAGTTATAGGGCAGGAACAGAACACTTTTCAAAACGTGTTTTTCAGCCCGAAATAAACGCGTTTTCTCAACTCCTGGAATCACAGTGTAACTGACTGGCTCAGAAGAGCCCACTGAGTCAGCCCTTAACCCCAGTGTGCAGAAGTTGTCAAAACGTGTTTTTAAGCACAAATAAACACGTTTTGGCAACTTTGGTCACCAACATGTAAGTTATAGGGCAGGAACAGAACACTTTTCAAAACGTGTTTTTCAGCCCGAAATAAACGCGTTTTCTCAACTCCTGGAATCACAGTGTAACTGACTGGCTCAGAAGAGCCCACTGAGTCAGCCCTTAACCCCATTGTGCAGAAGTTGTCAAAACGTGTTTTTCAGCACAAATAAACACGTTTTGGCAACTTTGGTCAACAACATGTAAGTTATAGGGCAGGAAGAACACTTTTCAAAACGTGTTTTTCAGCCCGAAATAAACGCGTTTTCTCAACCCTTGGAATCACAGTGTAACTGACTGGCTCAGAAGAGCCCACTGAGTCAGCCCTTAACCCCAGTGTGCAGAAGTTGTCAAAACGTGTTTTTAAGCACAAATAAACACGTTTTGGCAACTTTGGTCACCAACATGTAAGTTATAGGGCAGGAACAGAACACTTTTCAAAACGTGTTTTTCAGCCCGAAATAAACGCGTTTTCTCAACTCCTGGAATCACAGTGTAACTGACTGGCTCAGAAGAGCCCACTGAGTCAGCCCTTAACCCCAGTGTGCAGAAGTTGTCAAAACGTGTTTTTCAGCACAAATAAACACGTTTTGGCAACTTTGGTCAACAACATGTAAGTTATAGGGCAGGAACAGAACACTTTTCAAAACGTGTTTTTCAGCCCGAAAAAAACGCGTTTTCTCAACTCCTGTAATCACAGTGTAACTGACTGGCTCAGAAGAGCCCACTGAGTCAGCCCTTAACCCCAGTGTGCAGAAGTTGTCAAAACGTGTTTTTCAGCACAAATAAACACGTTTTGGCAACTTTGGTCACCAACATGTAAGTTATAGGGCAGGAACAGAACACTTTTCAAAACGTGTTTTTCAGCCCGAAAAAAACGCGTTTTCTCAACTCCTGTAATCACAGTGTAACTGACTGGCTCAGAAGAGCCCACTGAGTCAGCCCTTAACCCCAGTGTGCAGAAGTTGTCAAAACGTGTTTTTCAGCACAAATAAACACGTTTTGGCAACTTTGGTCACCAACATGTAAGTTATAGGGCAGGAACAGAACACTTTTCAAAACGTGTTTTTCAGCCCGAAATAAACGCGTTTTCTCAACCCTTGGAATCACAGTGTAACTGACTGGCTCAGAAGAGCCCACTGAGTCAGCCCTTAACCCCAGTGTGCAGAAGTTGTCAAAACGTGATTTTAAGCACAAATAAACACGTTTTGGCAACTTTGGTCACCAACATGTAAGTTATAGGGCAGGATCAGAACACTTTTCAAAACGTGTTTTTCAGCCCGAAATAAACGCGTTTTCTCAACTCTTGGAATCACAGTGTAACTGACTGGCTCAGAAGAGCCCACTGATTCAGCCCTTAACCCCAGTGTGCAGAAGTTGTCAAAACGTGTTTTTCAGCACAAATAAACACGTTTTGGCAACTTTGGTCACCAACATGTAAGTTATAGGGCAGGAACAGAACACTTTTCAAAACGTGTTTTTCAGCCCGAAATAAACGCGTTTTCTCAACTCCTGGAATCACAGTGTAACTGACTGGCTCAGAAGAGCCCACTGAGTCAGCCCTTAACCCCAGTGTGCAGAAGTTGTCAAAACGTGTTTTTCAGCACAAATAAACACGTTTTGGCAACTTTGGTCAACAACATGTAAGTTATAGGGCAGGAACAGAACACTTTTCAAAACGTGTTTTTCAGCCCGAAATAAACGCGTTTTCTCAACTCTTGGAATCACAGTGTAACTGACTGGCTCAGAAGAGCCCACTGAGTCAGCCCTTAACCCCAGTGTGCAGAAGTTGTCAAAACGTGTTTTTCAGCACAAATAAACACGTTTTGGCAACTTTGGTCACCAACATGTAAGTTATAGGGCAGGAACAGAACACTTTTCAAAACGTGTTTTTCAGCCCGAAATAAACGCGTTTTCTCAACTCCTGGAATCACAGTGTAACTGACTGGCTCAGAAGAGCCCACTGAGTCAGCCCTTAACCCCAGTGTGCAGAAGTTGTCAAAACGTGTTTTTCAGCACAAATAAACACGTTTTGGCAACTTTGGTCAACAACATGTAAGTTATAGGGCAGGAACAGAACACTTTTCAAAACGTGTTTTTCAGCCCGAAATAAACGCGTTTTCTCAACTCTTGGAATCACAGTGTAACTGACTGGCTCAGAAGAGCCCAGAGTCAGCCCTTAACCCCAGTGTGCAGAAGTTGTCAAAACGTGTTTTTCAGCACAAATAAACACGTTTTGGCAACTTTGGTCAACAACATGTAAGTTATAGGGCAGGAACAGAACACTTTTCAAAACGTGTTTTTCAGCCCGAAATAAACGCGTTTTCTCAACTCTTGGAATCACAGTGTAACTGACTGGCTCAGAAGAGCCCACTGAGTCAGCCCTTAACCCCAGTGTGCAGAAGTTGTCAAAACGTGTTTTTCAGCACAAATAAACACGTTTTGGCAACTTTGGTCACCAACATGTAAGTTATAGGGCAGGAACAGAACACTTTTCAAAACGTGTTTTTCAGCCCGAAATAAATGCGTTTTCTCAACTCTTGGAATCACAGTGTAACTGACTGGCTCAGAAGAGCCCACTGAGTCAGCCCTTAACCCCAGTGTGCAGAAGTTGTCAAAACGTGTTTTTCAGCACAAATAAACACGTTTTGGCAACTTTGGTCAACAGCATGTAAGTTATAGGGCAGGAACAGAACACTTTTCAAAACGTGTTTTTCAGCCCGAAATAAACGCGTTTTCTCAACCCTTGGAATCACAGTGTAACTGACTGGCTCAGAAGAGCCCATTGAGTCAGCCCTTAACCCCAGTGTGCAGAAGTTGTCAAAACGTGTTTTTAAGCACAAATAAACACGTTTTGGCAACTTTGGTCACCAACATGTAAGTTATAGGGCAGGAACAGAACACTTTTCAAAACGTGTTTTTCAGCCCGAAATAAACGCGTTTTCTCAACTCCTGGAATCACAGTGTAACTGACTGGCTCAGAAGAGCCCACTGAGTCAGCCCTTAACCCCAGTGTGCAGAAGTTGTCAAAACGTGTTTTTAAGCACAAATAAACACGTTTTGGCAACTTTGGTCACCAACATGTAAGTTATAGGGCAGGAACAGAACACTTTTCAAAACGTGTTTTTCAGCCCGAAATAAACGCGTTTTCTCAACTCCTGGAATCACAGTGTAACTGACTGGCTCAGAAGAGCCCACTGAGTCAGCCCTTAACCCCAGTGTGCAGAAGTTGTCAAAACATGTTTTTAAGCACAAATAAACACGTTTTGGCAACTTTGGTCACCAACATGTAAGTTATAGGGCAGGAACAGAACACTTTTCAAAACGTGTTTTTCAGCCCGAAATAAACGCGTTTTCTCAACTCCTGGAATCACAGTGTAACTGACTGGCTCAGAAGAGCCCACTGAGTCAGCCCTTAACCCCAGTGTGCAGAAGTTGTCAAAACGTGTTTTTCAGCACAAATAAACACGTTTTGGCAACTTTGGTCAACAACATGTAAGTTACAGGGCAGGAACAGAACACTTTTCAAAACGTGTTTTTCAGCCCGAAATAAACGCGTTTTCTCAACTCCTGGAATCACAGTGTAACTGACTGGCTCAGAAGAGCCCACTGAGTCAGCCCTTAACCCCAGTGTGCAGAAGTTGTCAAAACGTGTTTTTAAGCACAAATAAACACGTTTTGGCAACTTTGGTCAACAACATGTAAGTTATAGGGCAGGAACAGAACACTTTTCAAAACGTGTTTTTCAGCCCGAAATAAACGCGTTTTCTCAACCCTTGGAATCACAGTGTAACTGACTGGCTCAGAAGAACCCACTGAGTCAGCCCTTAACCCCAGTGTGCAGAAGTTGTCAAAACGTGTTTTTCAGCACAAATAAACACGTTTTGGCAACTTTGGTCACCAACATGTAAGTTATAGGGCAGGAACAGAACACTTTTCAAAACGTGTTTTTCAGCCCGAAATAAACGCGTTTTCTCAACTCTTGGAATCACAGTGTAACTGACTGGCTCAGAAGAGCCCACTGAGTCAGCCCTTAACCCCAGTGTGCAGAAGTTGTCAAAACGTGTTTTTAAGCACAAATAAACACGTTTTGGCATCTTTGGTCACCAACATGTAAGTTATAGGGCAGGAACAGAACACTTTTCAAAACGTGTTTTTCAGCCCGAAATAAACGCGTTTTCTCAACTCCTGGAATCACAGTGTAACTGACTGGCTCAGAAGAGCCCACTGAGTCAGCCCTTAACCCCAGTGTGCAGAAGTTGTCAAAACGTGTTTTTCAGCACAAATAAACACGTTTTGGCAACTTTGGTCACCAACACGTAAGTTATAGGGCAGGAACAGAACACTTTTCAAAACGTGTTTTTCAGCCCGAAATAAACGCGTTTTCTCAACCCTTGGAATCACAGTGTAACTGACTGGCTCAGAAGAGCCCACTGAGTCAGCCCTTAACCCCAGTGTGCAGAAGTTGTCAAAACGTGTTTTTCAGCACAAATAAACACGTTTTGGCAACTTTGGTCAACAACATGTAAGTTATAGGGCAGGAACAGAACACTTTTCAAAACGTGTTTTTCAGCCCGAAATAAACGCGTTTTCTCAACTCTTGGAATCACAGTGTAACTGACTGGCTCAGAAGAGCCCACTGATTCAGCCCTTAACCCCAGTGTGCAGAAGTTGTCAAAACGTGTTTTTCAGCACAAATAAACACGTTTTGGCAACTTTGGTCACCAACATGTAAGTTATAGGGCAGGAACAGAACACTTTTCAAAACGTGTTTTTCAGCCCGAAATAAACGCGTTTTCTCAACTCCTGGAATCACAGTGTAACTGACTGGCTCAGAAGAGCCCACTGAGTCAGCCCTTAACCCCAGTGTGCAGAAGTTGTCAAAACGTGTTTTTCAGCACAAATAAACACGTTTTGGCAACTTTGGTCAACAACATGTAAGTTATAGGGCAGGAACAGAACACTTTTCAAAACGTGTTTTTCAGCCCGAAATAAACGCGTTTTCTCAACCCTTGGAATCACAGTGTAACTGACTGGCTCAGAAGAGCCCACTGAGTCAGCCCTTAACCCCAGTGTGCAGAAGTTGTCAAAACGTGTTTTTCAGCACAAATAAACACGTTTTGGCAACTTTGGTCACCAACATGTAAGTTATAGGGCAGGAACAGAACACTTTTCAAAACGTGTTTTTCAGCCCGAAATAAACGCGTTTTCTCAACCCTTGGAATCACAGTGTAACTGACTGGCTCAGAAGAGCCCACTGAGTCAGCCCTTAACCCCAGTGTGCAGAAGTTGTCAAAACGTGTTTTTAAGCACAAATAAACACGTTTTGGCAACTTTGGTCACCAACATGTAAGTTATAGGGCAGGAACAGAACACTTTTCAAAACGTGTTTTTCAGCCCGAAATAAACGCGTTTTCTCAACTCTTGGAATCACAGTGTAACTGACTGGCTCAGAAGAGCCCACTGATTCAGCCCTTAACCCCAGTGTGCAGAAGTTGTCAAAACGTGTTTTTCAGCACAAATAAACACGTTTTGGCAACTTTGGTCACCAACATGTAAGTTATAGGGCAGGAACAGAACACTTTTCAAAACGTGTTTTTCAGCCCGAAATAAACGCGTTTTCTCAACTCTTGGAATCACAGTGTAACTGACTGGCTCAGAAGAGCCCACTGAGTCAGCCCTTAACCCCAGTGTGCAGAAGTTGTCAAAACGTGTTTTTCAGCACAAATAAACACGTTTTGGCAACTTTGGTCACCAACATGTAAGTTATAGGGCAGGAACAGAACACTTTTCAAAACGTGTTTTTCAGCCCGAAATAAACGCGTTTTCTCAACTCCTGGAATCACAGTGTAACTGACTGGCTCAGAAGAGCCCACTGAGTCAGCCCTTAACCCCAGTGTGCAGAAGTTGTCAAAACGTGTTTTTCAGCACAAATAAACACGTTTTGGCAACTTTGGTCAACAACATGTAAGTTATAGGGCAGGAACAGAACACTTTTCAAAACGTGTTTTTCAGCCCGAAATAAACGCGTTTTCTCAACTCTTGGAATCACAGTGTAACTGACTGGCTCAGAAGAGCCCAGAGTCAGCCCTTAACCCCAGTGTGCAGAAGTTGTCAAAACGTGTTTTTCAGCACAAATAAACACGTTTTGGCAACTTTGGTCACCAACATGTAAGTTATAGGGCAGGAACAGAACACTTTTCAAAACGTGTTTTTCAGCCCGAAATAAATGCGTTTTCTCAACTCTTGGAATCACAGTGTAACTGACTGGCTCAGAAGAGCCCACTGAGTCAGCCCTTAACCCCAGTGTGCAGAAGTTGTCAAAACGTGTTTTTCAGCACAAATAAACACGTTTTGGCAACTTTGGTCAACAACATGTAAGTTATAGGGCAGGAACAGAACACTTTTCAAAACGTGTTTTTCAGCCCGAAATAAACGCGTTTTCTCAACCCTTGGAATCACAGTGTAACTGACTGGCTCAGAAGAGCCCACTGAGTCAGCCCCTAACCCCAGTGTGCAGAAGTTGTCAAAACGTGTTTTTAAGCACAAATAAACACGTTTTGGCAACTTTGGTCACCAACATGTAAGTTATAGGGCAGGAACAGAACACTTTTCAAAACGTGTTTTTCAGCCCGAAATAAACGCGTTTTCTCAACTCCTGGAATCACAGTGTAACTGACTGGCTCAGAAGAGCCCACTGAGTCAGCCCTTAACCCCAGTGTGCAGAAGTTGTCAAAACATGTTTTTGAGCACAAATAAACACGTTTTGGCAACTTTGGTCACCAACATGTAAGTTATAGGGCAGGAACATAACACTTTTCAAAACGTGTTTTTCAGCCAGAAATAAACGCGTTTTCTCAACTCCTGGAATCACAGTGTAACTGACTGGCTCAGAAGAGCCCACTGAGTCAGCCCTTAACCCCAGTGTGCAGAAGTTGTCAAAACGTGTTTTTCAGCACAAATAAACACGTTTTGGCAACTTTGGTCAACAACATGTAAGTTACAGGGCAGGAACAGAACACTTTTCAAAACGTGTTTTTCAGCCCGAAATAAACGCGTTTTCTCAACTCCTGGAATCACAGTGTAACTGACTGGCTCAGAAGAGCCCACTGAGTCAGCCCTTAACCCCAGTGTGCAGAAGTTGTCAAAACGTGTTTTTCAGCCCAAATAAACACGTTTTGGCAACTTTGGTCAACAACATGTAAGTTATAGGGCAGGAACAGAACACTTTTCAAAACGTGTTTTTCAGCCCGAAATAAACGCGTTTTCTCAACCCTTGGAATCACAGTGTAACTGACTGGCTCAGAAGAGCCCACTGAGTCAGCCCTTAACCCCAGTGTGCAGAAGTTGTCAAAACGTGTTTTTCAGCACAAATAAACACGTTTTGGCAACTTTGGTCACCAACATGTAAGTTATAGGGCAGGAACAGAACACTTTTCAAAACGTGTTTTTCAGCCCGAAATAAACACGTTTTCTCAACCCTTTGAATCACAGTGTAACTGACTGGCTCAGAAGAGCCCACTGAGTCAGCCCTTAACCCCAGTGTGCAGAAGTTGTCAAAACGTGTTTTTAAGCACAAATAAACACGTTTTGGCAACTTTGGTCACCAACATGTAAGTTATAGGGCAGGAACAGAACACTTTTCAAAACGTGTTTTTCAGCCCGAAATAAACGCGTTTTCTCAACTCCTGGAATCACAGTGTAACTGACTGGCTCAGAAGAGCCCACTTAGTCAGCCCTTAACCCCAGTGTGCAGAAGTTGTCAAAACGTGTTTTTCAGCCCAAATAAACACGTTTTGGCAACTTTGGTCAACAACATGTAAGTTATAGGGCAGGAACAGAACACTTTTCAAAACGTGTTTTTCAGCCCGAAATAAACGCGTTTTCTCAACTCCTGGAATCACAGTGTAACTGACTGGCTCAGAAGAGCCCACTGAGTCAGCCCTTAACCCCAGTGTGCAGAAGTTGTCAAAACGTGTTTTTCAGCACAAATAAACACGTTTTGGCAACTTTGGTCAACAACATGTAAGTTATAGGGCAGGAACAGAACACTTTTCAAAACGTGTTTTTCAGCCCGAAATAAACGCGTTTTCTCAACTCCTGGAATCACAGTGTAACTGACTGGCTCAGAAGAGCCCAATGAGTCAGCCCTTAACCCCAGTGTGCAGAAGTTGTCAAAACGTGTTTTTCAGCACAAATAAACACGTTTTGGCAACTTTGGTCACCAACATGTAAGTTATAGGGCAGGAACAGAACACTTTTCAAAACGTGTTTTTCAGCCCGAAATAAACGCGTTTTCTCAACTCCTGGAATCACAGTGTAACTGACTGGCTCAGAAGAGCCCACTGAGTCAGCCCTTAACCCCATTGTGCAGAAGTTGTCAAAACGTGTTTTTCAGCACAAATAAACACGTTTTGGCAACTTTGGTCAACAACATGTAAGTTATAGGGCAGGAAGAACACTTTTCAAAACGTGTTTTTCAGCCCGAAATAAACGCGTTTTCTCAACTCCTGGAATCACAGTGTAACTGACTGGCTCAGAAGAGCCCACTGAGTCAGCCCTTAACCCCAGTGTGCAGAAGTTGTCAAAACGTGTTTTTCAGCACAAATAAACACGTTTTGGCAATTTTGGTCAACAACATGTAAGTTATAGGGCAGGAACAGAACACTTTTCAAAACGTGTTTTTCAGCCCGAAATAAACGCGTTTTCTCAACTCCTGGAATCACAGTGTAACTGACTGGCTCAGAAGAGCCCAATGAGTCAGCCCTTAACCCCAGTGTGCAGAAGTTGTCAAAACGTGTTTTTCAGCACAAATAAACACGTTTTGGCAACTTTGGTCACCAACATGTAAGTTATAGGGCAGGAACAGAACACTTTTCAAAACGTGTTTTTCAGCCCGAAATAAACGCGTTTTCTCAACTCCTGGAATCACAGTGTAACTGACTGGCTCAGAAGAGCCCACTGAGTCAGCCCTTAACCCCATTGTGCAGAAGTTGTCAAAACGTGTTTTTCAGCACAAATAAACACGTTTTGGCAACTTTGGTCAACAACATGTAAGTTATAGGGCAGGAAGAACACTTTTCAAAACGTGTTTTTCAGCCCGAAATAAACGCGTTTTCTCAACTCCTGGAATCACAGTGTAACTGACTGGCTCAGAAGAGCCCACTGAGTCAGCCCTTAACCCCAGTGTGCAGAAGTTGTCAAAACGTGTTTTTCAGCACAAATAAACACGTTTTGGCAATTTTGGTCAACAACATGTAAGTTATAGGGCAGGAACAGAACACTTTTCAAAACGTGTTTTTCAGCCCGAAATAAACGCGTTTTCTCAACTCCTGGAATCACAGTGTAACTGACTGGCTCAGAAGAGCCCAATGAGTCAGCCCTTAACCCCAGTGTGCAGAAGTTGTCAAAACGTGTTTTTCAGCACAAATAAACACGTTTTGGCAACTTTGGTCAACAACATGTAAGTTATAGGGCAGGAACAGAACACTTTTCAAAACGTGTTTTTCAGCCCGAAATAAACGCGTTTTCTCAACTCCTGGAATCACAGTGTAACTGACTGGCTCAGAAGAGCCCACTGAGTCAGCCCTTAACCCCAGTGTGCAGAAGTTGTCAAAACGTGTTTTTAAGCACAAATAAACACGTTTTGGCAACTTTGGTCACCAACATGTAAGTTATAGGGCAGGAACAGAACACTTTTCAAAACGTGTTTTTCAGCCCGAAATAAACGCGTTTTCTCAACTCCTGGAATCACAGTGTAACTGACTGGCTCAGAAGAGCCCACTGAGTCAGCCCTTAACCCCATTGTGCAGAAGTTGTCAAAACGTGTTTTTCAGCACAAATAAACACGTTTTGGCAACTTTGGTCAACAACATGTAAGTTATAGGGCAGGAAGAACACTTTTCAAAACGTGTTTTTCAGCCCGAAATAAACGCGTTTTCTCAACTCCTGGAATCACAGTGTAACTGACTGGCTCAGAAGAGCCCACTGAGTCAGCCCTTAACCCCAGTGTGCAGAAGTTGTCAAAACGTGTTTTTCAGCACAAATAAACACGTTTTGGCAACTTTGGTCAACAACATGTAAGTTATAGGGCAGGAACAGAACACTTTTCAAAACGTGTTTTTCAGCCCGAAATAAACGCGTTTTCTCAACTCTTGGAATCACAGTGTAACTGACTGGCTCAGAAGAGCCCACTGAGTCAGCCCTTAACCCCAGTGTGCAGAAGTTGTCAAAACGTGTTTTTCAGCACAAATAAACACGTTTTGGCAACTTTGGTCACCAACATGTAAGTTATAGGGCAGGAACAGAACACTTTTCAAAACGTGTTTTTCAGCCCGAAATAAACGCGTTTTCTCAACTCCTGGAATCACAGTGTAACTGACTGGCTCAGAAGAGCCCACTGAGTCAGCCCTTAACCCCAGTGTGCAGAAGTTGTCAAAACGTGTTTTTCAGCACAAATAAACACGTTTTGGCAACTTTGGTCAACAACATGTAAGTTATAGGGCAGGAACAGAACACTTTTCAAAACGTGTTTTTCAGCCCGAAATAAACGCGTTTTCTCAACTCTTGGAATCACAGTGTAACTGACTGGCTCAGAAGAGCCCAGAGTCAGCCCTTAACCCCAGTGTGCAGAAGTTGTCAAAACGTGTTTTTCAGCACAAATAAACACGTTTTGGCAACTTTGGTCAACAACATGTAAGTTATAGGGCAGGAACAGAACACTTTTCAAAACGTGTTTTTCAGCCCGAAATAAACGCGTTTTCTCAACTCTTGGAATCACAGTGTAACTGACTGGCTCAGAAGAGCCCACTGAGTCAGCCCTTAACCCCAGTGTGCAGAAGTTGTCAAAACGTGTTTTTCAGCACAAATAAACACGTTTTGGCAACTTTGGTCACCAACATGTAAGTTATAGGGCAGGAACAGAACACTTTTCAAAACGTGTTTTTCAGCCCGAAATAAATGCGTTTTCTCAACTCTTGGAATCACAGTGTAACTGACTGGCTCAGAAGAGCCCACTGAGTCAGCCCTTAACCCCAGTGTGCAGAAGTTGTCAAAACGTGTTTTTCAGCACAAATAAACACGTTTTGGCAACTTTGGTCAACAACATGTAAGTTATAGGGCAGGAACAGAACACTTTTCAAAACGTGTTTTTCAGCCCGAAATAAACGCGTTTTCTCAACCCTTGGAATCACAGTGTAACTGACTGGCTCAGAAGAGCCCACTGAGTCAGCCCTTAACCCCAGTGTGCAGAAGTTGTCAAAACGTGTTTTTAAACACAAATAAACACGTCTTGGCAACTTTGGTCACCAACATGTAAGTTATAGGGCAGGAACAGAACACTTTTCAAAACGTGTTTTTCAGCCCGAAATAAACGCGTTTTCTCAACTCCTGGAATCACAGTGTAACTGACTGGCTCAGAAGAGCCCACTGAGTCAGCCCTTAACCCCAGTGTGCAGAAGTTGTCAAAACGTGTTTTTAAGCACAAATAAACACGTTTTGGCAACTTTGGTCACCAACATGTAAGTTATAGGGCAGGAACAGAACACTTTTCAAAACGTGTTTTTCAGCCCGAAATAAACGCGTTTTCTCAACTCCTGGAATCACAGTGTAACTGACTGGCTCAGAAGAGCCCACTGAGTCAGCCCTTAACCCCAGTGTGCAGAAGTTGTCAAAACGTGTTTTTCAGCCCAAATAAACACGTTTTGGCAACTTTGGTCAACAACATGTAAGTTATAGGGCAGGAACAGAACACTTTTCAAAACGTGTTTTTCAGCCCGAAATAAACGCGTTTTCTCAACCCTTGGAATCACAGTGTAACTGACTGGCTCAGAAGAGCCCACTGAGTCAGCCCTTAACCCCAGTGTGCAGAAGTTGTCAAAACGTGTTTTTCAGCACAAATAAACACGTTTTGGCAACTTTGGTCACCAACATGTAAGTTATAGGGTAGGAACAGAACACTTTTCAAAACGTGTTTTTCAGCCCGAAATAAACGCGTTTTCTCAACTCCTGGAATCACAGTGTAACTGACTGGCTCAGAAGAGCCCACTGAGTCAGCCCTTAACCCCAGTGTGCAGAAGTTGTCAAAACGTGTTTTTAAGCACAAATAAACACGTTTTGGCAACTTTGGTCACCAACATGTAAGTTATAGGGCAGGAACAGAACACTTTTCAAAACGTGTTTTTCAGCCCGAAATAAACGCGTTTTCTCAACTCCTGGAATCACAGTGTAACTGACTGGCTCAGAAGAGCCCACTGAGTCAGCCCTTAACCCCAGTGTGCAGAAGTTGTCAAAACGTGTTTTTCAGCCCAAATAAACACGTTTTGGCAACTTTGGTCAACAACATGTAAGTTATAGGGCAGGAACAGAACACTTTTCAAAACGTGTTTTTCAGCCCGAAATAAACGCGTTTTCTCAACTCCTGGAATCACAGTGTAACTGACTGGCTCAGAAGAGCCCACTGAGTCAGCCCTTAACCCCAGTGTGCAGAAGTTGTCAAAACGTGTTTTTAAGCACAAATAAACACGTTTTGGCAACTTTGGTCAACAACATGTAAGTTATAGGGCAGGAACAGAACACTTTTCAAAACGTGTTTTTCAGCCCGAAATAAACGCGTTTTCTCAACTCCTGGAATCACAGTGTTACTGACTGGCTCAGAAGAGCCCACTGAGTCAGCCCTTAACCCCAGTGTGCAGAAGTTGTCAAAACGTGTTTTTCAGCCCAAATAAACACGTTTTGGCAACTTTGGTCAACAACATGTAAGTTATAGGGCAGGAACAGAACACTTTTCAAAACGTGTTTTTCAGCCCGAAATAAACGCGTTTTCTCAACCCTTGGAATCACAGTGTAACTGACTGGCTCAGAAGAGCCCACTGAGTCAGCCCTTAACCCCAGTGTGCAGAAGTTGTCAAAACGTGTTTTTCAGCACAAATAAACACGTTTTGGCAACTTTGGTCACCAACATGTAAGTTATAGGGTAGGAACAGAACACTTTTCAAAACGTGTTTTTCAGCCCGAAATAAACGCGTTTTCTCAACTCCTGGAATCACAGTGTAACTGACTGGCTCAGAAGAGCCCACTGAGTCAGCCCTTAACCCCAGTGTGCAGAAGTTGTCAAAACGTGTTTTTAAGCACAAATAAACACGTTTTGGCAACTTTGGTCACCAACATGTAAGTTATAGGGCAGGAACAGAACACTTTTCAAAACGTGTTTTTCAGCCCGAAATAAACGCGTTTTCTCAACTCCTGGAATCACAGTGTAACTGACTGGCTCAGAAGAGCCCACTGAGTCAGCCCTTAACCCCAGTGTGCAGAAGTTGTCAAAACGTGTTTTTCAGCCCAAATAAACACGTTTTGGCAACTTTGGTCAACAACATGTAAGTTATAGGGCAGGAACAGAACACTTTTCAAAACGTGTTTTTCAGCCCGAAATAAACGCGTTTTCTCAACTCCTGGAATCACAGTGTAACTGACTGGCTCAGAAGAGCCCACTGAGTCAGCCCTTAACCCCAGTGTGCAGAAGTTGTCAAAACGTGTTTTTCAGCACAAATAAACACGTTTTGGCAACTTTGGTCAACAACATGTAAGTTATAGGGCAGGAACAGAACACTTTTCAAAACGTGTTTTTCAGCCCGAAATAAACGCGTTTTCTCAACTCTTGGAATCACAGTGTAACTGACTGGCTCAGAAGAGCCCACTGAGTCAGCCCTTAACCCCAGTGTGCAGAAGTTGTCAAAACGTGTTTTTCAGCACAAATAAACACGTTTTGGCAACTTTGGTCACCAACATGTAAGTTATAGGGCAGGAACAGAACACTTTTCAAAACGTGTTTTTCAGCCCGAAATAAATGCGTTTTCTCAACTCTTGGAATCACAGTGTAACTGACTGGCTCAGAAGAGCCCACTGAGTCAGCCCTTAACCCCAGTGTGCAGAAGTTGTCAAAACGTGTTTTTCAGCACAAATAAACACGTTTTGGCAACTTTGGTCAACAACATGTAAGTTATAGGGCAGGAACAGAACACTTTTCAAAACGTGTTTTTCAGCCCGAAATAAACGCGTTTTCTCAACCCTTGGAATCACAGTGTAACTGACTGGCTCAGAAGAGCCCACTGAGTCAGCCCTTAACCCCAGTGTGCAGAAGTTGTCAAAACGTGTTTTTAAACACAAATAAACACGTCTTGGCAACTTTGGTCACCAACATGTAAGTTATAGGGCAGGAACAGAACACTTTTCAAAACGTGTTTTTCAGCCCGAAATAAACGCGTTTTCTCAACTCCTGGAATCACAGTGTAACTGACTGGCTCAGAAGAGCCCACTGAGTCAGCCCTTAACCCCAGTGTGCAGAAGTTGTCAAAACGTGTTTTTAAGCACAAATAAACACGTTTTGGCAACTTTGGTCACCAACATGTAAGTTATAGGGCAGGAACAGAACACTTTTCAAAACGTGTTTTTCAGCCCGAAATAAACGCGTTTTCTCAACTCCTGGAATCACAGTGTAACTGACTGGCTCAGAAGAGCCCACTGAGTCAGCCCTTAACCCCAGTGTGCAGAAGTTGTCAAAACGTGTTTTTCAGCCCAAATAAACACGTTTTGGCAACTTTGGTCAACAACATGTAAGTTATAGGGCAGGAACAGAACACTTTTCAAAACGTGTTTTTCAGCCCGAAATAAACGCGTTTTCTCAACCCTTGGAATCACAGTGTAACTGACTGGCTCAGAAGAGCCCACTGAGTCAGCCCTTAACCCCAGTGTGCAGAAGTTGTCAAAACGTGTTTTTCAGCACAAATAAACACGTTTTGGCAACTTTGGTCACCAACATGTAAGTTATAGGGTAGGAACAGAACACTTTTCAAAACGTGTTTTTCAGCCCGAAATAAACGCGTTTTCTCAACTCCTGGAATCACAGTGTAACTGACTGGCTCAGAAGAGCCCACTGAGTCAGCCCTTAACCCCAGTGTGCAGAAGTTGTCAAAACGTGTTTTTAAGCACAAATAAACACGTTTTGGCAACTTTGGTCACCAACATGTAAGTTATAGGGCAGGAACAGAACACTTTTCAAAACGTGTTTTTCAGCCCGAAATAAACGCGTTTTCTCAACTCCTGGAATCACAGTGTAACTGACTGGCTCAGAAGAGCCCACTGAGTCAGCCCTTAACCCCAGTGTGCAGAAGTTGTCAAAACGTGTTTTTCAGCCCAAATAAACACGTTTTGGCAACTTTGGTCAACAACATGTAAGTTATAGGGCAGGAACAGAACACTTTTCAAAACGTGTTTTTCAGCCCGAAATAAACGCGTTTTCTCAACTCCTGGAATCACAGTGTAACTGACTGGCTCAGAAGAGCCCACTGAGTCAGCCCTTAACCCCAGTGTGCAGAAGTTGTCAAAACGTGTTTTTAAGCACAAATAAACACGTTTTGGCAACTTTGGTCAACAACATGTAAGTTATAGGGCAGGAACAGAACACTTTTCAAAACGTGTTTTTCAGCCCGAAATAAACGCGTTTTCTCAACTCCTGGAATCACAGTGTTACTGACTGGCTCAGAAGAGCCCACTGAGTCAGCCCTTAACCCCAGTGTGCAGAAGTTGTCAAAACGTGTTTTTCAGCCCAAATAAACACGTTTTGGCAACTTTGGTCAACAACATGTAAGTTATAGGGCAGGAACAGAACACTTTTCAAAACGTGTTTTTCAGCCCGAAATAAACGCGTTTTCTCAACCCTTGGAATCACAGTGTAACTGACTGGCTCAGAAGAGCCCACTGAGTCAGCCCTTAACCCCAGTGTGCAGAAGTTGTCAAAACGTGTTTTTCAGCACAAATAAACACGTTTTGGCAACTTTGGTCACCAACATGTAAGTTATAGGGTAGGAACAGAACACTTTTCAAAACGTGTTTTTCAGCCCGAAATAAACGCGTTTTCTCAACTCCTGGAATCACAGTGTAACTGACTGGCTCAGAAGAGCCCACTGAGTCAGCCCTTAACCCCAGTGTGCAGAAGTTGTCAAAACGTGTTTTTAAGCACAAATAAACACGTTTTGGCAACTTTGGTCACCAACATGTAAGTTATAGGGCAGGAACAGAACACTTTTCAAAACGTGTTTTTCAGCCCGAAATAAACGCGTTTTCTCAACTCCTGGAATCACAGTGTAACTGACTGGCTCAGAAGAGCCCACTGAGTCAGCCCTTAACCCCAGTGTGCAGAAGTTGTCAAAACGTGTTTTTCAGCCCAAATAAACACGTTTTGGCAACTTTGGTCAACAACATGTAAGTTATAGGGCAGGAACAGAACACTTTTCAAAACGTGTTTTTCAGCCCGAAATAAACGCGTTTTCTCAACTCCTGGAATCACAGTGTAACTGACTGGCTCAGAAGAGCCCACTGAGTCAGCCCTTAACCCCAGTGTGCAGAAGTTGTCAAAACGTGTTTTTCAGCACAAATAAACACGTTTTGGCAACTTTGGTCAACAACATGTAAGTTATAGGGCAGGAACAGAACACTTTTCAAAACGTGTTTTTCAGCCCGAAATAAACGCGTTTTCTCAACTCCTGGAATCACAGTGTTACTGACTGGCTCAGAAGAGCCCAATGAGTCAGCCCTTAACCCCAGTGTGCAGAAGTTGTCAAAACGTGTTTTTAAGCACAAATAAACACGTTTTGGCAACTTTGGTCACCAACATGTAAGTTATAGGGCAGGAACAGAACACTTTTCAAAACGTGTTTTTCAGCCCGAAATAAACGCGTTTTCTCAACTCCTGGAATCACAGTGTAACTGACTGGCTCAGAAGAGCCCACTGAGTCAGCCCTTAACCCCAGTGTGCAGAAGTTGTCAAAACGTGTTTTTAAGCACAAATAAACACGTTTTGGCAACTTTGGTCACCAACATGTAAGTTATAGGGCAGGAACAGAACACTTTTCAAAACGTGTTTTTCAGCCCGAAATAAACGCGTTTTCTCAACTCCTGGAATCACAGTGTAACTGACTGGCTCAGAAGAGCCCACTGAGTCAGCCCTTAACCCCAGTGTGCAGAAGTTGTCAAAACATGTTTTTAAGCACAAATAAACACGTTTTGGCAACTTTGGTCAACAACATGTAAGTTATAGGGCAGGAACAGAACACTTTTCAAAACGTGTTTTTCAGCCCGAAATAAACGCGTTTTCTCAACTCCTGGAATCACAGTGTAACTGACTGGCTCAGAAGAGCCCACTGAGTCAGCCCTTAACCCCAGTGTGCAGAAGTTGTCAAAACGTGTTTTTCAGCACAAATAAACACGCTTTGGCAACTTTGGTCAACAACATGTAAGTTACAGGGCAGGAACAGAACACTTTTCAAAACGTGTTTTTCAGCCCGAAATAAACGCGTTTTCTCAACTCCTGGAATCACAGTGTAACTGACTGGCTCAGAAGAGCCCACTGAGTCAGCCCTTAACCCCAGTGTGCAGAAGTTGTCAAAACGTGTTTTTCAGCCCAAATAAACACGTTTTGGCAACTTTGGTCAACAACATGTAAGTTATAGGGCAGGAACAGAACACTTTTCAAAACGTGTTTTTCAGCCCGAAATAAACGCGTTTTCTCAACCCTTGGAATCACAGTGTAACTGACTGGCTCAGAAGAGCCCACTGAGTCAGCCCTTAACCCCAGTGTGCAGAAGTTGTCAAAACGTGTTTTTCAGCACAAATAAACACGTTTTGGCAACTTTGGTCACCAACATGTAAGTTATAGGGTAGGAACAGAACACTTTTCAAAACGTGTTTTTCAGCCCGAAATAAACGCGTTTTCTCAACTCCTGGAATCACAGTGTAACTGACTGGCTCAGAAGAGCCCACTGAGTCAGCCCTTAACCCCAGTGTGCAGAAGTTGTCAAAACGTGTTTTTAAGCACAAATAAACACGTTTTGGCAACTTTGGTCACCAACATGTAAGTTATAGGGCAGGAACAGAACACTTTTCAAAACGTGTTTTTCAGCCCGAAATAAACGCGTTTTCTCAACTCCTGGAATCACAGTGTAACTGACTGGCTCAGAAGAGCCCACTGAGTCAGCCCTTAACCCCAGTGTGCAGAAGTTGTCAAAACGTGTTTTTAAGCACAAATAAACACGTTTTGGCAACTTTGGTCACCAACATGTAAGTTATAGGGCAGGAACAGAACACTTTTCAAAACGTGTTTTTCAGCCCGAAATAAACGCGTTTTCTCAACTCCTGGAATCACAGTGTAACTGACTGGCTCAGAAGAGCCCACTGAGTCAGCCCTTAACCCCAGTGTGCAGAAGTTGTCAAAACATGTTTTTAAGCACAAATAAACACGTTTTGGCAACTTTGGTCAACAACATGTAAGTTATAGGGCAGGAACAGAACACTTTTCAAAACGTGTTTTTCAGCCCGAAATAAACGCGTTTTCTCAACTCCTGGAATCACAGTGTAACTGACTGGCTCAGAAGAGCCCACTGAGTCAGCCCTTAACCCCAGTGTGCAGAAGTTGTCAAAACGTGTTTTTCAGCACAAATAAACACGTTTTGGCAACTTTGGTCAACAACATGTAAGTTACAGGGCAGGAACAGAACACTTTTCAAAACGTGTTTTTCAGCCCGAAATAAACGCGTTTTCTCAACTCCTGGAATCACAGTGTAACTGACTGGCTCAGAAGAGCCCACTGAGTCAGCCCTTAACCCCAGTGTGCAGAAGTTGTCAAAACGTGTTTTTCAGCCCAAATAAACACGTTTTGGCAACTTTGGTCAACAACATGTAAGTTATAGGGCAGGAACAGAACACTTTTCAAAACGTGTTTTTCAGCCCGAAATAAACGCGTTTTCTCAACCCTTGGAATCACAGTGTAACTGACTGGCTCAGAAGAGCCCACTGAGTCAGCCCTTAACCCCAGTGTGCAGAAGTTGTCAAAACGTGTTTTTCAGCCCAAATAAACACGTTTTGGCAACTTTGGTCAACAACATGTAAGTTATAGGGCAGGAACAGAACACTTTTCAAAACGTGTTTTTCAGCCCGAAATAAACGCGTTTTCTCAACTCCTGGAATCACAGTGTAACTGACTGGCTCAGAAGAGCCCACTGAGTCAGCCCTTAACCCCAGTGTGCAGAAGTTGTCAAAACGTGTTTTTAAGCACAAATAAACACGTTTTGGCAACTTTGGTCACCAACATGTAAGTTATAGGGCAGGAACAGAACACTTTTCAAAACGTGTTTTTCAGCCCGAAATAAACGCGTTTTCTCAACTCCTGGAATCACAGTGTAACTGACTGGCTCAGAAGAGCCCACTGAGTCAGCCCTTAACCCCAGTGTGCAGAAGTTGTCAAAACGTGTTTTTCAGCCCAAATAAACACGTTTTGGCAACTTTGGTCAACAACATGTAAGTTATAGGGCAGGAACAGAACACTTTTCAAAACGTGTTTTTCAGCCCGAAATAAACGCGTTTTCTCAACCCTTGGAATCACAGTGTAACTGACTGGCTCAGAAGAGCCCACTGAGTCAGCCCTTAACCCCAGTGTGCAGAAGTTGTCAAAACGTGTTTTTCAGCACAAATAAACACGTTTTGGCAACTTTGGTCACCAACATGTAAGTTATAGGGTAGGAACAGAACACTTTTCAAAACGTGTTTTTCAGCCCGAAATAAACGCGTTTTCTCAACTCCTGGAATCACAGTGTAACTGACTGGCTCAGAAGAGCCCACTGAGTCAGCCCTTAACCCCAGTGTGCAGAAGTTGTCAAAACGTGTTTTTAAGCACAAATAAACACGTTTTGGCAACTTTGGTCACCAACATGTAAGTTATAGGGCAGGAACAGAACACTTTTCAAAACGTGTTTTTCAGCCCGAAATAAACGCGTTTTCTCAACTCCTGGAATCACAGTGTAACTGACTGGCTCAGAAGAGCCCACTGAGTCAGCCCTTAACCCCAGTGTGCAGAAGTTGTCAAAACGTGTTTTTCAGCCCAAATAAACACGTTTTGGCAACTTTGGTCAACAACATGTAAGTTATAGGGCAGGAACAGAACACTTTTCAAAACGTGTTTTTCAGCCCGAAATAAACGCGTTTTCTCAACTCCTGGAATCACAGTGTAACTGACTGGCTCAGAAGAGCCCACTGAGTCAGCCCTTAACCCCAGTGTGCAGAAGTTGTCAAAACGTGTTTTTCAGCACAAATAAACACGTTTTGGCAACTTTGGTCAACAACATGTAAGTTATAGGGCAGGAACAGAACACTTTTCAAAACGTGTTTTTCAGCCCGAAATAAACGCGTTTTCTCAACTCCTGGAATCACAGTGTTACTGACTGGCTCAGAAGAGCCCAATGAGTCAGCCCTTAACCCCAGTGTGCAGAAGTTGTCAAAACGTGTTTTTCAGCACAAATAAACACGTTTTGGCAACTTTGGTCAACAACATGTAAGTTATAGGGCAGGAACAGAACACTTTTCAAAACGTGTTTTTCAGCCCGAAATAAACGCGTTTTCTCAACTCCTGGAATCACAGTGTAACTGACTGGCTCAGAAGAGCCCACTGAGTCAGCCCTTAACCCCAGTGTGCAGAAGTTGTCAAAACGTGTTTTTAAGCACAAATAAACACGTTTTGGCAACTTTGGTCACCAACATGTAAGTTATAGGGCAGGAACAGAACACTTTTCAAAACGTGTTTTTCAGCCCGAAATAAACGCGTTTTCTCAACTCCTGGAATCACAGTGTAACTGACTGGCTCAGAAGAGCCCACTGAGTCAGCCCTTAACCCCATTGTGCAGAAGTTGTCAAAACGTTTTTTTCAGCACAAATAAACACGTTTTGGCAACTTTGGTCAACAACATGTAAGTTATAGGGCAGGAAGAACACTTTTCAAAACGTGTTTTTCAGCCCGAAATAAACGCGTTTTCTCAACTCTTGGAATCACAGTGTAACTGACTGGCTCAGAAGAGCCCACTGAGTCAGCCCTTAACCCCAGTGTGCAGAAGTTGTCAAAACGTGTTTTTCAGCACAAATAAACACGTTTTGGCAACTTTGGTCAACAACATGTAAGTTATAGGGCAGGAACAGAACACTTTTCAAAACGTGTTTTTCAGCCCGAAATAAACGCGTTTTCTCAACCCTTGGAATCACAGTGTAACTGACTGGCTCAGAAGAGCCCACTGAGTCAGCCCTTAACCCCAGTGTGCAGAAGTTGTCAAAACGTGTTTTTAAGCACAAATAAACACGTTTTGGCAACTTTGGTCACCAACATGTAAGTTATAGGGCAGGAACAGAACACTTTTCAAAACGTGTTTTTCAGCCCGAAATAAACGCGTTTTCTCAACTCCTGGAATCACAGTGTAACTGACTGGCTCAGAAGAGCCCACTGAGTCAGCCCTTAACCCCAGTGTGCAGAAGTTGTCAAAACGTGTTTTTAAGCACAAATAAACACGTTTTGGCAACTTTGGTCACCAACATGTAAGTTATAGGGCAGGAACAGAACACTTTTCAAAACGTGTTTTTCAGCCCGAAATAAACGCGTTTTCTCAACTCCTGGAATCACAGTGTAACTGACTGGCTCAGAAGAGCCCACTGAGTCAGCCCTTAACCCCAGTGTGCAGAAGTTGTCAAAACGTGTTTTTCAGCACAAATAAACACGTTTTGGCAACTTTGGTCAACAACATGTAAGTTACAGGGCAGGAACAGAACACTTTTCAAAACGTGTTTTTCAGCCCGAAATAAACGCGTTTTCTCAACTCCTGGAATCACAGTGTAACTGACTGGCTCAGAAGAGCCCACTGAGTCAGCCCTTAACCCCAGTGTGCAGAAGTTGTCAAAACGTGTTTTTCAGCCCAAATAAACACGTTTTGGCAACTTTGGTCAACAACATGTAAGTTATAGGGCAGGAACAGAACACTTTTCAAAACGTGTTTTTCAGCCCGAAATAAACGCGTTTTCTCAACCCTTGGAATCACAGTGTAACTGACTGGCTCAGAAGAGCCCACTGAGTCAGCCCTTAACCCCATTGTGCAGAAGTTGTCAAAACGTGTTTTTCAGCACAAATAAACACGTTTTGGCAACTTTGGTCACCAACATGTAAGTTATAGGGCAGGAACAGAACACTTTTCAAAACGTGTTTTTCAGCCCGAAATAAACGCGTTTTCTCAACTCCTGGAATCACAGTGTAACTGACTGGCTCAGAAGAGCCCACTGAGTCAGCCCTTAACCCCAGTGTGCAGAAGTTGTCAAAACGTGTTTTTCAGCACAAATAAACACGTTTTGGCAACTTTGGTCACCAACATGTAAGTTATAGGGCAGGAACAGAACACTTTTCAAAACGTGTTTTTCAGCCCGAAATAAACGCGTTTTCTCAACTCCTGGAATCACAGTGTAACTGACTGGCTCAGAACAGCCCACTGAGTCAGCCCTTAACCCCAGTGTGCAGAAGTTGTCAAAACGTGTTTTTCAGCACAAATAAACACGTTTTGGCAACTTTGGTCAACAACATGTAAGTTATAGGGCAGGTACAGAACACTTTTCAAAACGTGTTTTTCAGCCCGAAATAAACGCGTTTTCTCAACTCTTGGAATCACAGTGTAACTGACTGGCTCAGAAGAGCCCAGAGTCAGCCCTTAACCCCAGTGTGCAGAAGTTGTCAAAACGTGTTTTTCAGCACAAATAAACACGTTTTGGCAACTTTGGTCAACAACATGTAAGTTATAGGGCAGGAACAGAACACTTTTCAAAACGTGTTTTTCAGCCCGAAATAAACGCGTTTTCTCAACTCTTGGAATCACAGTGTAACTGACTGGCTCAGAAGAGCCCACTGAGTCAGCCCTTAACCCCAGTGTGCAGAAGTTGTCAAAACGTGTTTTTCAGCACAAATAAACACGTTTTGGCAACTTTGGTCACCAACATGTAAGTTATAGGGCAGGAACAGAACACTTTTCAAAACGTGTTTTTCAGCCCGAAATAAATGCGTTTTCTCAACTCTTGGAATCACAGTGTAACTGACTGGCTCAGAAGAGCCCACTGAGTCAGCCCTTAACCCCAGTGTGCAGAAGTTGTCAAAACGTGTTTTTCAGCACAAATAAACACGTTTTGGCAACTTTGGTCAACAACATGTAAGTTATAGGGCAGGAACAGAACACTTTTCAAAACGTGTTTTTCAGCCCGAAATAAACGCGTTTTCTCAACCCTTGGAATCACAGTGTAACTGACTGGCTCAGAAGAGCCCACTGAGTCAGCCCTTAACCTCAGTGTGCAGAAGTTGTCAAAACGTGTTTTTCAGCACAAACAAACACGTTTTGGCAACTTTGGTCAACAACATGTAAGTTATAGGGCAGGAACAGAACACTTTTCAAAACGTGTTTTTCAGCCCGAAATAAACGCGTTTTCTCAACTCCTGGAATCACAGTGTAACTGACTGGCTCAGAAGAGCCCAATGAGTCAGCCCTTAACCCCAGTGTGCAGAAGTTGTCAAAACGTGTTTTTCAGCACAAATAAACACGTTTTGGCAACTTTGGTCAACAACATGTAAGTTATAGGGCAGGAACAGAACACTTTTCAAAACGTGTTTTTCAGCCCGAAATAAACGCGTTTTCTCAACTCCTGGAATCACAGTGTAACTGACTGGCTCAGAAGAGCCCACTGAGTCAGCCCTTAACCCCAGTGTGCAGAAGTTGTCAAAACGTGTTTTTAAGCACAAATAAACACGTTTTGGCAACTTTGGTCACCAACATGTAAGTTATAGGGCAGGAACAGAACACTTTTCAAAACGTGTTTTTCAGCCCGAAATAAACGCGTTTTCTCAACTCCTGGAATCACAGTGTAACTGACTGGCTCAGAAGAGCCCACTGAGTCAGCCCTTAACCCCAGTGTGCAGAAGTTGTCAAAACGTGTTTTTCAGCACAAATAAACACGTTTTGGCAACTTTGGTCAACAACATGTAAGTTATAGGGCAGGAACAGAACACTTTTCAAAACGTGTTTTTCAGCCCGAAATAAACGCGTTTTCTCAACTCTTGGAATCACAGTGTAACTGACTGGCTCAGAAGAGCCCACTGAGTCAGCCCTTAACCCCAGTGTGCAGAAGTTGTCAAAACGTGTTTTTCAGCACAAATAAACACGTTTTGGCAACTTTGGTCACCAACATGTAAGTTATAGGGCAGGAACAGAACACTTTTCAAAACGTGTTTTTCAGCCCGAAATAAACGCGTTTTCTCAACTCCTGGAATCACAGTGTAACTGACTGGCTCAGAAGAGCCCACTGAGTCAGCCCTTAACCCCAGTGTGCAGAAGTTGTCAAAACGTGTTTTTCAGCACAAATAAACACGTTTTGGCAACTTTGGTCAACAACATGTAAGTTATAGGGCAGGAACAGAACACTTTTCAAAACGTGTTTTTCAGCCCGAAATAAACGCGTTTTCTCAACTCTTGGAATCACAGTGTAACTGACTGGCTCAGAAGAGCCCAGAGTCAGCCCTTAACCCCAGTGTGCAGAAGTTGTCAAAACGTGTTTTTCAGCACAAATAAACACGTTTTGGCAACTTTGGTCAACAACATGTAAGTTATAGGGCAGGAACAGAACACTTTTCAAAACGTGTTTTTCAGCCCGAAATAAACGCGTTTTCTCAACTCTTGGAATCACAGTGTAACTGACTGGCTCAGAAGAGCCCACTGAGTCAGCCCTTAACCCCAGTGTGCAGAAGTTGTCAAAACGTGTTTTTCAGCACAAATAAACACGTTTTGGCAACTTTGGTCACCAACATGTAAGTTATAGGGCAGGAACAGAACACTTTTCAAAACGTGTTTTTCAGCCCGAAATAAATGCGTTTTCTCAACTCTTGGAATCACAGTGTAACTGACTGGCTCAGAAGAGCCCACTGAGTCAGCCCTTAACCCCAGTGTGCAGAAGTTGTCAAAACGTGTTTTTCAGCACAAATAAACACGTTTTGGCAACTTTGGTCAACAACATGTAAGTTATAGGGCAGGAACAGAACACTTTTCAAAACGTGTTTTTCAGCCCGAAATAAACGCGTTTTCTCAACCCTTGGAATCACAGTGTAACTGACTGGCTCAGAAGAGCCCACTGAGTCAGCCCTTAACCCCAGTGTGCAGAAGTTGTCAAAACGTGTTTTTAAACACAAATAAACACGTTTTGGCAACTTTGGTCACCAACATGTAAGTTATAGGGCAGGAACAGAACACTTTTCAAAACGTGTTTTTCAGCCCGAAATAAACGCGTTTTCTCAACTCCTGGAATCACAGTGTAACTGACTGGCTCAGAAGAGCCCACTGAGTCAGCCCTTAACCCCAGTGTGCAGAAGTTGTCAAAACGTGTTTTTAAGCACAAATAAACACGTTTTGGCAACTTTGGTCACCAACATGTAAGTTATAGGGCAGGAACAGAACACTTTTCAAAACGTGTTTTTCAGCCCGAAATAAACGCGTTTTCTCAACTCCTGGAATCACAGTGTAACTGACTGGCTCAGAAGAGCCCACTGAGTCAGCCCTTAACCCCAGTGTGCAGAAGTTGTCAAAACATGTTTTTAAGCACAAATAAACACGTTTTGGCAACTTTGGTCAACAACATGTAAGTTATAGGGCAGGAACAGAACACTTTTCAAAACGTGTTTTTCAGCCCGAAATAAACGCGTTTTCTCAACTCCTGGAATCACAGTGTAACTGACTGGCTCAGAAGAGCCCACTGAGTCAGCCCTTAACCCCAGTGTGCAGAAGTTGTCAAAACGTGTTTTTCAGCACAAATAAACACGTTTTGGCAACTTTGGTCAACAACATGTAAGTTACAGGGCAGGAACAGAACACTTTTCAAAACGTGTTTTTCAGCCCGAAATAAACGCGTTTTCTCAACTCCTGGAATCACAGTGTAACTGACTGGCTCAGAAGAGCCCACTGAGTCAGCCCTTAACCTCAGTGTGCAGAAGTTGTCAAAACGTGTTTTTCAGCCCAAATAAACACGTTTTGGCAACTTTGGTCAACAACATGTAAGTTATAGGGCAGGAACAGAACACTTTTCAAAACGTGTTTTTCAGCCCGAAATAAACGCGTTTTCTCAACTCCTGGAATCACAGTGTAACTGACTGGCTCAGAAGAGCCCACTGAGTCAGCCCTTAACCCCAGTGTGCAGAAGTTGTCAAAACGTGTTTTTCAGCACAAATAAACACGTTTTGGCAACTTTGGTCACCAACATGTAAGTTATAGGGTAGGAACAGAACACTTTTCAAAACGTGTTTTTCAGCCCGAAATAAACACGTTTTCTCAACATTTTGAATCACAGTGTAACTGACTGGCTCAGAAGAGCCCACTGAGTCAGCCCTTAACCCCAGTGTGCAGAAGTTGTCAAAACGTGTTTTTAAGCACAAATAAACACGTTTTGGCAACTTTGGTCACCAACATGTAAGTTATAGGGCAGGAACAGAACACTTTTCAAAACGTGTTTTTCAGCCCGAAATAAACGCGTTTTCTCAACTCCTGGAATCACAGTGTAACTGACTGGCTCAGAAGAGCCCACTGAGTCAGCCCTTAACCCCAGTGTGCAGAAGTTGTCAAAACGTGTTTTTCAGCCCAAATAAACACGTTTTGGCAACTTTGGTCAACAACATGTAAGTTATAGGGCAGGAACAGAACACTTTTCAAAACGTGTTTTTCAGCCCGAAATAAACGCGTTTTCTCAACTCCTGGAATCACAGTGTAACTGACTGGCTCAGAAGAGCCCACTGAGTCAGCCCTTAACCCCAGTGTGCAGAAGTTGTCAAAACGTGTTTTTCAGCACAAATAAACACGTTTTGGCAACTTTGGTCAACAACATGTAAGTTATAGGGCAGGAACAGAACACTTTTCAAAACGTGTTTTTCAGCCCGAAATAAACGCGTTTTCTCAACTCCTGGAATCACAGTGTTACTGACTGGCTCAGAAGAGCCCAATGAGTCAGCCCTTAACCCCAGTGTGCAGAAGTTGTCAAAACGTGTTTTTCAGCACAAATAAACACGTTTTGGCAACTTTGGTCAACAACATGTAAGTTATAGGGCAGGAACAGAACACTTTTCAAAACGTGTTTTTCAGCCCGAAATAAACGCGTTTTCTCAACTCCTGGAATCACAGTGTAACTGACTGGCTCAGAAGAGCCCACTGAGTCAGCCCTTAACCCCAGTGTGCAGAAGTTGTCAAAACGTGTTTTTAAGCACAAATAAACACGTTTTGGCAACTTTGGTCACCAACATGTAAGTTATAGGGCAGGAACAGAACACTTTTCAAAACGTGTTTTTCAGCCCGAAATAAACGCGTTTTCTCAACTCCTGGAATCACAGTGTAACTGACTGGCTCAGAAGAGCCCACTGAGTCAGCCCTTAACCCCATTGTGCAGAAGTTGTCAAAACGTTTTTTTCAGCACAAATAAACACGTTTTGGCAACTTTGGTCAACAACATGTAAGTTATAGGGCAGGAAGAACACTTTTCAAAACGTGTTTTTCAGCCCGAAATAAACGCGTTTTCTCAACTCTTGGAATCACAGTGTAACTGACTGGCTCAGAAGAGCCCACTGAGTCAGCCCTTAACCCCAGTGTGCAGAAGTTGTCAAAACGTGTTTTTCAGCACAAATAAACACGTTTTGGCAACTTTGGTCAACAACATGTAAGTTATAGGGCAGGAACAGAACACTTTTCAAAACGTGTTTTTCAGCCCGAAATAAACGCGTTTTCTCAACCCTTGGAATCACAGTGTAACTGACTGGCTCAGAAGAGCCCACTGAGTCAGCCCTTAACCCCAGTGTGCAGAAGTTGTCAAAACGTGTTTTTAAGCACAAATAAACACGTTTTGGCAACTTTGGTCACCAACATGTAAGTTATAGGGCAGGAACAGAACACTTTTCAAAACGTGTTTTTCAGCCCGAAATAAACGCGTTTTCTCAACTCCTGGAATCACAGTGTAACTGACTGGCTCAGAAGAGCCCACTGAGTCAGCCCTTAACCCCAGTGTGCAGAAGTTGTCAAAACGTGTTTTTAAGCACAAATAAACACGTTTTGGCAACTTTGGTCACCAACATGTAAGTTATAGGGCAGGAACAGAACACTTTTCAAAACGTGTTTTTCAGCCCGAAATAAACGCGTTTTCTCAACTCCTGGAATCACAGTGTAACTGACTGGCTCAGAAGAGCCCACTGAGTCAGCCCTTAACCCCAGTGTGCAGAAGTTGTCAAAACGTGTTTTTCAGCACAAATAAACACGTTTTGGCAACTTTGGTCAACAACATGTAAGTTACAGGGCAGGAACAGAACACTTTTCAAAACGTGTTTTTCAGCCCGAAATAAACGCGTTTTCTCAACTCCTGGAATCACAGTGTAACTGACTGGCTCAGAAGAGCCCACTGAGTCAGCCCTTAACCCCAGTGTGCAGAAGTTGTCAAAACGTGTTTTTCAGCCCAAATAAACACGTTTTGGCAACTTTGGTCAACAACATGTAAGTTATAGGGCAGGAACAGAACACTTTTCAAAACGTGTTTTTCAGCCCGAAATAAACGCGTTTTCTCAACCCTTGGAATCACAGTGTAACTGACTGGCTCAGAAGAGCCCACTGAGTCAGCCCTTAACCCCATTGTGCAGAAGTTGTCAAAACGTGTTTTTCAGCACAAATAAACACGTTTTGGCAACTTTGGTCACCAACATGTAAGTTATAGGGCAGGAACAGAACACTTTTCAAAACGTGTTTTTCAGCCCGAAATAAACGCGTTTTCTCAACTCCTGGAATCACAGTGTAACTGACTGGCTCAGAAGAGCCCACTGAGTCAGCCCTTAACCCCAGTGTGCAGAAGTTGTCAAAACGTGTTTTTCAGCACAAATAAACACGTTTTGGCAACTTTGGTCACCAACATGTAAGTTATAGGGCAGGAACAGAACACTTTTCAAAACGTGTTTTTCAGCCCGAAATAAACGCGTTTTCTCAACTCCTGGAATCACAGTGTAACTGACTGGCTCAGAACAGCCCACTGAGTCAGCCCTTAACCCCAGTGTGCAGAAGTTGTCAAAACGTGTTTTTCAGCACAAATAAACACGTTTTGGCAACTTTGGTCAACAACATGTAAGTTATAGGGCAGGTACAGAACACTTTTCAAAACGTGTTTTTCAGCCCGAAATAAACGCGTTTTCTCAACTCTTGGAATCACAGTGTAACTGACTGGCTCAGAAGAGCCCAGAGTCAGCCCTTAACCCCAGTGTGCAGAAGTTGTCAAAACGTGTTTTAAAGTACAAATAAACACGTTTTGGCAACTTTGGTCAACAACATGTAAGTTATAGGGCAGGAACAGAACACTTTTCAAAACGTGTTTTTCAGCCCGAAATAAACGCGTTTTCTCAACTCTTGGAATCACAGTGTAACTGACTGGCTCAGAAGAGCCCACTGAGTCAGCCCTTAACCCCAGTGTGCAGAAGTTGTCAAAACGTGTTTTTCAGCACAAATAAACACGTTTTGGCAACTTTGGTCACCAACATGTAAGTTATAGGGCAGGAACAGAACACTTTTCAAAACGTGTTTTTCAGCCCGAAATAAATGCGTTTTCTCAACTCTTGGAATCACAGTGTAACTGACTGGCTCAGAAGAGCCCACTGAGTCAGCCCTTAACCCCAGTGTGCAGAAGTTGTCAAAACGTGTTTTTCAGCACAAATAAACACGTTTTGGCAACTTTGGTCAACAACATGTAAGTTATAGGGCAGGAACAGAACACTTTTCAAAACGTGTTTTTCAGCCCGAAATAAACGCGTTTTCTCAACCCTTGGAATCACAGTGTAACTGACTGGCTCAGAAGAGCCCACTGAGTCAGCCCTTAACCCCAGTGTGCAGAAGTTGTCAAAACGTGTTTTTAAGCACAAATAAACACGTTTTGGCAACTTTGGTCACCAACATGTAAGTTATAGGGCAGGAACAGAACACTTTTCAAAACGTGTTTTTCAGCCCGAAATAAACGCGTTTTCTCAACTCCTGGAATCACAGTGTAACTGACTGGCTCAGAAGAGCCCACTGAGTCAGCCCTTAACCCCAGTGTGCAGAAGTTGTCAAAACGTGTTTTTAAGCACAAATAAACACGTTTTGGCAACTTTGGTCACCAACATGTAAGTTATAGGGCAGGAACAGAACACTTTTCAAAACGTGTTTTTCAGCCCGAAATAAACGCGTTTTCTCAACTCCTGGAATCACAGTGTAACTGACTGGCTCAGAAGAGCCCACTGAGTCAGCCCTTAACCCCAGTGTGCAGAAGTTGTCAAAACGTGTTTTTCAGCACAAATAAACACGTTTTGGCAACTTTGGTCAACAACATGTAAGTTACAGGGCAGGAACAGAACACTTTTCAAAACGTGTTTTTCAGCCCGAAATAAACGCGTTTTCTCAACTCCTGGAATCACAGTGTAACTGACTGGCTCAGAAGAGCCCACTGAGTCAGCCCTTAACCCCAGTGTGCAGAAGTTGTCAAAACGTGTTTTTCAGCCCAAATAAACACGTTTTTGCAACTTTGGTCAACAACATGTAAGTTATAGGGCAGGAACAGAACACTTTTCAAAACGTGTTTTTCAGCCCGAAATAAACGCGTTTTCTCAACCCTTGGAATCACAGTGTAACTGACTGGCTCAGAAGAGCCCACTGAGTCAGCCCTTAACCCCAGTGTGCAGAAGTTGTCAAAACGTGTTTTTCAGCACAAATAAACACGTTTTGGCAACTTTGGTCACCAACATGTAAGTTATAGGGTAGGAACAGAACACTTTTCAAAACGTGTTTTTCAGCCCGAAATAAACACGTTTTCTCAACCCTTTGAATCACAGTGTAACTGACTGGCTCAGAAGAGCCCACTGAGTCAGCCCTTAACCCCAGTGTGCAGAAGTTGTCAAAACGTGTTTTTAAGCACAAATAAACACGTTTTGACAACTTTGGTCACCAACATGTAAGTTATAGGGCAGGAACAGAACACTTTTCAAAACGTGTTTTTCAGCCCGAAATAAACGCGTTTTCTCAACTCCTGGAATCACAGTGTAACTGACTGGCTCAGAAGAGCCCACTGAGTCAGCCCTTAACCCCAGTGTGCAGAAGTTGTCAAAACGTGTTTTTCAGCCCAAATAAACACGTTTTGGCAACTTTGGTCAACAACATGTAAGTTATAGGGCAGGAACAGAACACTTTTCAAAACGTGTTTTTCAGCCCGAAATAAACGCGTTTTCTCAACTCCTGGAATCACAGTGTAACTGACTGGCTCAGAAGAGCCCACTGAGTCAGCCCTTAACCCCAGTGTGCAGAAGTTGTCAAAACGTGTTTTTCAGCACAAATAAACACGTTTTGGCAACTTTGGTCACCAACATGTAAGTTATAGGGCAGGAACAGAACACTTTTCAAAACGTGTTTTTCAGCCCGAAATAAACGCGTTTTCTCAACTCCTGGAATCACAGTGTAACTGACTGGCTCAGAAGAGCCCACTGAGTCAGCCCTTAACCCCAGTGTGCAGAAGTTGTCAAAACGTGTTTTTAAGCACAAATAAACACGTTTTGGCAACTTTGGTCACCAACATGTAAGTTATAGGGCAGGAACAGAACACTTTTCAAAACGTGTTTTTCAGCCCGAAATAAACGCGTTTTCTCAACTCCTGGAATCACAGTGTAACTGACTGGCTCAGAAGAGCCCACTGAGTCAGCCCTTAACCCCAGTGTGCAGAAGTTGTCAAAACGTGTTTTTAAGCACAAATAAACACGTTTTGGCAACTTTGGTCACCAACATGTAAGTTATAGGGCAGGAACAGAACACTTTTCAAAACGTGTTTTTCAGCCCGAAATAAACGCGTTTTCTCAACTCCTGGAATCACAGTGTAACTGACTGGCTCAGAAGAGCCCACTGAGTCAGCCCTTAACCCCAGTGTGCAGAAGTTGTCAAAACGTGTTTTTCAGCACAAATAAACACGTTTTGGCAACTTTGGTCAACAACATGTAAGTTACAGGGCAGGAACAGAACACTTTTCAAAACGTGTTTTTCAGCCCGAAATAAACGCGTTTTCTCAACTCCTGGAATCACAGTGTAACTGACTGGCTCAGAAGAGCCCACTGAGTCAGCCCTTAACCCCAGTGTGCAGAAGTTGTCAAAACGTGTTTTTCAGCCCAAATAAACACGTTTTGGCAACTTTGGTCAACAACATGTAAGTTATAGGGCAGGAACAGAACACTTTTCAAAACGTGTTTTTCAGCCCGAAATAAACGCGTTTTCTCAACCCTTGGAATCACAGTGTAACTGACTGGCTCAGAAGAGCCCACTGAGTCAGCCCTTAACCCCATTGTGCAGAAGTTGTCAAAACGTGTTTTTCAGCACAAATAAACACGTTTTGGCAACTTTGGTCACCAACATGTAAGTTATAGGGCAGGAACAGAACACTTTTCAAAACGTGTTTTTCAGCCCGAAATAAACGCGTTTTCTCAACTCTTGGAATCACAGTGTAACTGACTGGCTCAGAAGAGCCCACTGAGTCAGCCCTTAACCCCAGTGTGCAGAAGTTGTCAAAACATGTTTTTAAGCACAAATAAACACGTTTTGGCAACTTTGGTCAACAACATGTAAGTTATAGGGCAGGAACAGAACACTTTTCAAAACGTGTTTTTCAGCGCGAAATAAACGCGTTTTCTCAACTCCTGGAATCACAGTGTAACTGACTGGCTCAGAAGAGCCCACTGAGTCAGCCCTTAACCCCAGTGTGCAGAAGTTGTCAAAACGTGTTTTTCAGCACAAATAAACACGTTTTGGCAACTTTGGTCAACAACATGTAAGTTACAGGGCAGGAACAGAACACTTTTCAAAACGTGTTTTTCAGCCCGAAATAAACGCGTTTTCTCAACTCCTGGAATCACAGTGTAACTGACTGGCTCAGAAGAGCCCACTGAGTCAGCCCTTAACCCCAGTGTGCAGAAGTTGTCAAAACGTGTTTTTCAGCCCAAATAAACACGTTTTGGCAACTTTGGTCAACAACATGTAAGTTATAGGGCAGGAACAGAACACTTTTCAAAACGTGTTTTTCAGCCCGAAATAAACGCGTTTTCTCAACCCTTGGAATCACAGTGTAACTGACTGGCTCAGAAGAGCCCACTGAGTCAGCCCTTAACCCCAGTGTGCAGAAGTTGTCAAAACGTGTTTTTCAGCACAAATAAACACGTTTTGGCAACTTTGGTCACCAACATGTAAGTTATAGGGTAGGAACAGAACACTTTTCAAAACGTGTTTTTCAGCCCGAAATAAACACGTTTTCTCAACCCTTTGAATCACAGTGTAACTGACTGGCTCAGAAGAGCCCACTGAGTCAGCCCTTAACCCCAGTGTGCAGAAGTTGTCAAAACGTGTTTTTAAGCACAAATAAACACGTTTTGGCAACTTTGGTCACCAACATGTAAGTTATAGGGCAGGAACAGAACACTTTTCAAAACGTGTTTTTCAGCCCGAAATAAACGCGTTTTCTCAACTCCTGGAATCACAGTGTAACTGACTGGCTCAGAAGAGCCCACTGAGTCAGCCCTTAACCCCAGTGTGCAGAAGTTGTCAAAACGTGTTTTTCAGCCCAAATAAACACGTTTTGGCAACTTTGGTCAACAACATGTAAGTTATAGGGCAGGAACAGAACACTTTTCAAAACGTGTTTTTCAGCCCGAAATAAACGCGTTTTCTCAACTCCTGGAATCACAGTGTAACTGACTGGCTCAGAAGAGCCCACTGAGTCAGCCCTTAACCCCAGTGTGCAGAAGTTGTCAAAACGTGTTTTTCAGCACAAATAAACACGTTTTGGCAACTTTGGTCACCAACATGTAAGTTATAGGGCAGGAACAGAACACTTTTCAAAACGTGTTTTTCAGCCCGAAATAAACGCGTTTTCTCAACTCCTGGAATCACAGTGTAACTGACTGGCTCAGAAGAGCCCACTGAGTCAGCCCTTAACCCCAGTGTGCAGAAGTTGTCAAAACGTGTTTTTAAGCACAAATAAACACGTTTTGGCAACTTTGGTCACCAACATGTAAGTTATAGGGCAGGAACAGAACACTTTTCAAAACGTGTTTTTCAGCCCGAAATAAACGCGTTTTCTCAACTCCTGGAATCACAGTGTAACTGACTGGCTCAGAAGAGCCCACTGAGTCAGCCCTTAACCCCAGTGTGCAGAAGTTGTCAAAACGTGTTTTTCAGCACAAATAAACACGTTTTGGCAACTTTGGTCACCAACATGTAAGTTATAGGGCAGGAACAGAACACTTTTCAAAACGTGTTTTTCAGCCCGAAATAAACGCGTTTTCTCAACTCCTGGAATCACAGTGTAACTGACTGGCTCAGAAGAGCCCACTGAGTCAGCCCTTAACCCCAGTGTGCAGAAGTTGTCAAAACGTGTTTTTCAGCACAAATAAACACGTTTTGGCAACTTTGGTCACCAACATGTAAGTTATAGGGCAGGAACAGAACACTTTTCAAAACGTGTTTTTCAGCCCGAAATAAACGCGTTTTCTCAACCCTTGGAATCACAGTGTAACTGACTGGCTCAGAAGAGCCCACTGAGTCAGCCCTTAACCCCAGTGTGCAGAAGTTGTCAAAACGTGTTTTTCAGCACAAATAAACACGTTTTGGCAACTTTGGTCAACAACATGTAAGTTATAGGGCAGGAACAGAACACTTTTCAAAACGTGTTTTTCAGCCCGAAATAAACGCGTTTTCTCAACTCTTGGAATCACAGTGTAACTGACTGGCTCAGAAGAGCCCACTGATTCAGCCCTTAACCCCAGTGTGCAGAAGTTGTCAAAACGTGTTTTTCAGCACAAATAAACACGTTTTGGCAACTTTGGTCACCAACATGTAAGTTATAGGGCAGGAACAGAACACTTTTCAAAACGTGTTTTTCAGCCCGAAATAAACGCGTTTTCTCAACTCCTGGAATCACAGTGTAACTGACTGGCTCAGAAGAGCCCACTGAGTCAGCCCTTAACCCCAGTGTGCAGAAGTTGTCAAAACGTGTTTTTCAGCACAAATAAACACGTTTTGGCAACTTTGGTCAACAACATGTAAGTTATAGGGCAGGAACAGAACACTTTTCAAAACGTGTTTTTCAGCCCGAAATAAACGCGTTTTCTCAACCCTTGGAATCACAGTGTAACTGACTGGCTCAGAAGAGCCCACTGAGTCAGCCCTTAACCCCAGTGTGCAGAAGTTGTCAAAACGTGTTTTTAAGCACAAATAAACACGTTTTGGCAACTTTGGTCACCAACATGTAAGTTATAGGGCAGGAACAGAACACTTTTCAAAACGTGTTTTTCAGCCCGAAATAAACGCGTTTTCTCAACTCCTGGAATCACAGTGTAACTGACTGGCTCAGAAGAGCCCACTGAGTCAGCCCTTAACCCCAGAGTGCAGAAGTTGTCAAAACGTGTTTTTCAGCACAAATAAACACGTTTTGGCAACTTTGGTCAACAACATGTAAGTTATAGGGCAGGAACAGAACACTTTTCAAAACGTGTTTTTCAGCCCGAAATAAACGCGTTTTCTCAACCCTTGGAATCACAGTGTAACTGACTGGCTCAGAAGAGCCCAATGAGTCAGCCCTTAACCCCAGTGTGCAGAAGTTGTCAAAACGTGTTTTTCAGCACAAATAAACACGTTTTGGCAACTTTGGTCACCAACATGTAAGTTATAGGGCAGGAACAGAACACTTTTCAAAACGTGTTTTTCAGCCCGAAATAAACGCGTTTTCTCAACTCCTGGAATCACAGTGTAACTGACTGGCTCAGAAGAGCCCACTGAGTCAGCCCTTAACCCCAGTGTGCAGAAGTTGTCAAAACGTGTTTTTCAGCACAAATAAACACGTTTTGGCAACTTTGGTCAACAACATGTAAGTTACAGGGCAGGAACAGAACACTTTTCAAAACGTGTTTTTCAGCCCGAAATAAACGCGTTTTCTCAACTCCTGGAATCACAGTGTAACTGACTGGCTCAGAAGAGCCCACTGAGTCAGCCCTTAACCCCAGTGTGCAGAAGTTGTCAAAACGTGTTTTTCAGCCCAAATAAACACGTTTTTGCAACTTTGGTCAACAACATGTAAGTTATAGGGCAGGAACAGAACACTTTTCAAAACGTGTTTTTCAGCCCGAAATAAACGCGTTTTCTCAACCCTTGGAATCACAGTGTAACTGACTGGCTCAGAAGAGCCCACTGAGTCAGCCCTTAACCCCAGTGTGCAGAAGTTGTCAAAACGTGTTTTTCAGCACAAATAAACACGTTTTGGCAACTTTGGTCACCAACATGTAAGTTATAGGGTAGGAACAGAACACTTTTCAAAACGTGTTTTTCAGCCCGAAATAAACACGTTTTCTCAACCCTTTGAATCACAGTGTAACTGACTGGCTCAGAAGAGCCCACTGAGTCAGCCCTTAACCCCAGTGTGCAGAAGTTGTCAAAACGTGTTTTTAAGCACAAATAAACACGTTTTGACAACTTTGGTCACCAACATGTAAGTTATAGGGCAGGAACAGAACACTTTTCAAAACGTGTTTTTCAGCCCGAAATAAACGCGTTTTCTCAACTCCTGGAATCACAGTGTAACTGACTGGCTCAGAAGAGCCCACTGAGTCAGCCCTTAACCCCAGTGTGCAGAAGTTGTCAAAACGTGTTTTTCAGCCCAAATAAACACGTTTTGGCAACTTTGGTCAACAACATGTAAGTTATAGGGCAGGAACAGAACACTTTTCAAAACGTGTTTTTCAGCCCGAAATAAACGCGTTTTCTCAACTCCTGGAATCACAGTGTAACTGACTGGCTCAGAAGAGCCCACTGAGTCAGCCCTTAACCCCAGTGTGCAGAAGTTGTCAAAACGTGTTTTTCAGCACAAATAAACACGTTTTGGCAACTTTGGTCACCAACATGTAAGTTATAGGGCAGGAACAGAACACTTTTCAAAACGTGTTTTTCAGCCCGAAATAAACGCGTTTTCTCAACTCCTGGAATCACAGTGTAACTGACTGGCTCAGAAGAGCCCACTGAGTCAGCCCTTAACCCCAGTGTGCAGAAGTTGTCAAAACGTGTTTTTAAGCACAAATAAACACGTTTTGGCAACTTTGGTCACCAACATGTAAGTTATAGGGCAGGAACAGAACACTTTTCAAAACGTGTTTTTCAGCCCGAAATAAACGCGTTTTCTCAACTCCTGGAATCACAGTGTAACTGACTGGCTCAGAAGAGCCCACTGAGTCAGCCCTTAACCCCAGTGTGCAGAAGTTGTCAAAACGTGTTTTTAAGCACAAATAAACACGTTTTGGCAACTTTGGTCACCAACATGTAAGTTATAGGGTAGGAACAGAACACTTTTCAAAACGTGTTTTTCAGCCCGAAATAAACGCGTTTTCTCAACTCCTGGAATCACAGTGTAACTGACTGGCTCAGAAGAGCCCACTGAGTCAGCCCTTAACCCCAGTGTGCAGAAGTTGTCAAAACGTGTTTTTCAGCACAAATAAACACGTTTTGGCAACTTTGGTCAACAACATGTAAGTTACAGGGCAGGAACAGAACACTTTTCAAAACGTGTTTTTCAGCCCGAAATAAACGCGTTTTCTCAACCCTTGGAATCACAGTGTAACTGACTGGCTCAGAAGAGCCCAATGAGTCAGCCCTTAACCCCAGTGTGCAGAAGTTGTCAAAACGTGTTTTTCAGCACAAATAAACACGTTTTGGCAACTTTGGTCACCAACATGTAAGTTATAGGGCAGGAACAGAACACTTTTCAAAACGTGTTTTTCAGCCCGAAATAAACGCGTTTTCTCAACCCTTGGAATCACAGTGTAACTGACTGGCTCAGAAGAGCCCACTGAGTCAGCCCTTAACCCCATTGTGCAGAAGTTGTCAAAACGTGTTTTTCAGCACAAATAAACACGTTTTGGCAACTTTGGTCACCAACATGTAAGTTATAGGGCAGGAACAGAACACTTTTCAAAACGTGTTTTTCAGCCCGAAATAAACGCGTTTTCTCAACTCCTGGAATCACAGTGTAACTGACTGGCTCAGAAGAGCCCACTGAGTCAGCCCTTAACCCCAGTGTGCAGAAGTTGTCAAAACGTGTTTTTCAGCACAAATAAACACGTTTTGGCAACTTTGGTCAACAACATGTAAGTTACAGGGCAGGAACAGAACACTTTTCAAAACGTGTTTTTCAGCCCGAAATAAACGCGTTTTCTCAACTCCTGGAATCACAGTGTAACTGACTGGCTCAGAAGAGCCCACTGAGTCAGCCCTTAACCCCAGTGTGCAGAAGTTGTCAAAACGTGTTTTTCAGCACAAATAAACACGTTTTGGCAACTTTGGTCACCAACATGTAAGTTATAGGGCAGGAACAGAACACTTTTCAAAACGTGTTTTTCAGCCCGAAATAAACGCGTTTTCTCAACTCCTGGAATCACAGTGTAACTGACTGGCTCAGAAGAGCCCACTGAGTCAGCCCTTAACCCCAGTGTGCAGAAGTTGTCAAAACGTGTTTTTCAGCACAAATAAACACGTTTTGGCAACTTTGGTCAACAACATGTAAGTTACAGGGCAGGAACAGAACACTTTTCAAAACGTGTTTTTCAGCCCGAAATAAACGCGTTTTCTCAACTCCTGGAATCACAGTGTAACTGACTGGCTCAGAAGAGCCCACTGAGTCAGCCCTTAACCCCAGTGTGCAGAAGTTGTCAAAACGTGTTTTTCAGCCCAAATAAACACGTTTTGGCAACTTTGGTCAACAACATGTAAGTTATAGGGCAGGAACAGAACACTTTTCAAAACGTGTTTTTCAGCCCGAAATAAACGCGTTTTCTCAACCCTTGGAATCACAGTGTAACTGACTGGCTCAGAAGAGCCCACTGAGTCAGCCCTTAACCCCAGTGTGCAGAAGTTGTCAAAACGTGTTTTTCAGCACAAATAAACACGTTTTGGCAACTTTGGTCACCAACATGTAAGTTATAGGGTAGGAACAGAACACTTTTCAAAACGTGTTTTTCAGCCCGAAATAAACACGTTTTCTCAACCCTTTGAATCACAGTGTAACTGACTGGCTCAGAAGAGCCCACTGAGTCAGCCCTTAACCCCAGTGTGCAGAAGTTGTCAAAACGTGTTTTTAAGCACAAATAAACACGTTTTGGCAACTTTGGTCACCAACATGTAAGTTATAGGGCAGGAACAGAACACTTTTCAAAACGTGTTTTTCAGCCCGAAATAAACGCGTTTTCTCAACTCCTGGAATCACAGTGTAACTGACTGGCTCAGAAGAGCCCACTGAGTCAGCCCTTAACCCCAGTGTGCAGAAGTTGTCAAAACGTGTTTTTCAGCCCAAATAAACACGTTTTGGCAACTTTGGTCAACAACATGTAAGTTATAGGGCAGGAACAGAACACTTTTCAAAACGTGTTTTTCAGCCCGAAATAAACGCGTTTTCTCAACTCCTGGAATCACAGTGTAACTGACTGGCTCAGAAGAGCCCACTGAGTCAGCCCTTAACCCCAGTGTGCAGAAGTTGTCAAAACGTGTTTTTCAGCACAAATAAACACGTTTTGGCAACTTTGGTCACCAACATGTAAGTTATAGGGCAGGAACAGAACACTTTTCAAAACGTGTTTTTCAGCCCGAAATAAACGCGTTTTCTCAACTCCTGGAATCACAGTGTAACTGACTGGCTCAGAAGAGCCCACTGAGTCAGCCCTTAACCCCAGTGTGCAGAAGTTGTCAAAACGTGTTTTTAAGCACAAATAAACACGTTTTGGCAACTTTGGTCACCAACATGTAAGTTATAGGGCAGGAACAGAACACTTTTCAAAACGTGTTTTTCAGCCCGAAATAAACGCGTTTTCTCAACTCCTGGAATCACAGTGTAACTGACTGGCTCAGAAGAGCCCACTGAGTCAGCCCTTAACCCCAGTGTGCAGAAGTTGTCAAAACGTGTTTTTCAGCACAAATAAACACGTTTTGGCAACTTTGGTCAACAACATGTAAGTTACAGGGCAGGAACAGAACACTTTTCAAAACGTGTTTTTCAGCCCGAAATAAACGCGTTTTCTCAACTCCTGGAATCACAGTGTAACTGACTGGCTCAGAAGAGCCCACTGAGTCAGCCCTTAACCCCAGTGTGCAGAAGTTGTCAAAACGTGTTTTTCAGCCCAAATAAACACGTTTTGGCAACTTTGGTCAACAACATGTAAGTTATAGGGCAGGAACAGAACACTTTTCAAAACGTGTTTTTCAGCCCGAAATAAACGCGTTTTCTCAACCCTTGGAATCACAGTGTAACTGACTGGCTCAGAAGAGCCCACTGAGTCAGCCCTTAACCCCATTGTGCAGAAGTTGTCAAAACGTGTTTTTCAGCACAAATAAACACGTTTTGGCAACTTTGGTCACCAACATGTAAGTTATAGGGCAGGAACAGAACACTTTTCAAAACGTGTTTTTCAGCCCGAAATAAACGCGTTTTCTCAACTCTTGGAATCACAGTGTAACTGACTGGCTCAGAAGAGCCCACTGAGTCAGCCCTTAACCCCAGTGTGCAGAAGTTGTCAAAACGTGTTTTTAAGCACAAATAAACACGTTTTGGCAACTTTGGTCACCAACATGTAAGTTATAGGGCAGGAACAGAACACTTTTCAAAACGTGTTTTTCAGCCCGAAATAAACGCGTTTTCTCAACTCCTGGAATCACAGTGTAACTGACTGGCTCAGAAGAGCCCACTGAGTCAGCCCTTAACCCCAGTGTGCAGAAGTTGTCAAAACGTGTTTTTCAGCACAAATAAACACGTTTTGGCAACTTTGGTCACCAACATGTAAGTTATAGGGCAGGAACAGAACACTTTTCAAAACGTGTTTTTCAGCCCGAAATAAACGCGTTTTCTCAACCCTTGGAATCACAGTGTAACTGACTGGCTCAGAAGAGCCCACTGAGTCAGCCCTTAACCCCAGTGTGCAGAAGTTGTCAAAACGTGTTTTTCAGCACAAATAAACACGTTTTGGCAACTTTGGTCAACAACATGTAAGTTATAGGGCAGGAACAGAACACTTTTCAAAACGTGTTTTTCAGCCCGAAATAAACGCGTTTTCTCAACTCTTGGAATCACAGTGTAACTGACTGGCTCAGAAGAGCCCACTGATTCAGCCCTTAACCCCAGTGTGCAGAAGTTGTCAAAACGTGTTTTTCAGCACAAATAAACACGTTTTGGCAACTTTGGTCACCAACATGTAAGTTATAGGGCAGGAACAGAACACTTTTCAAAACGTGTTTTTCAGCCCGAAATAAACGCGTTTTCTCAACTCCTGGAATCACAGTGTAACTGACTGGCTCAGAAGAGCCCACTGAGTCAGCCCTTAACCCCAGTGTGCAGAAGTTGTCAAAACGTGTTTTTCAGCACAAATAAACACGTTTTGGCAACTTTGGTCAACAACATGTAAGTTATAGGGCAGGAACAGAACACTTTTCAAAACGTGTTTTTCAGCCCGAAATAAACGCGTTTTCTCAACCCTTGGAATCACAGTGTAACTGACTGGCTCAGAAGAGCCCACTGAGTCAGCCCTTAACCCCAGAGTGCAGAAGTTGTCAAAACGTGTTTTTCAGCACAAATAAACACGTTTTGGCAACTTTGGTCAACAACATGTAAGTTATAGGGCAGGAACAGAACACTTTTCAAAACGTGTTTTTCAGCCCGAAATAAACGCGTTTTCTCAACCCTTGGAATCACAGTGTAACTGACTGGCTCAGAAGAGCCCAATGAGTCAGCCCTTAACCCCAGTGTGCAGAAGTTGTCAAAACGTGTTTTTCAGCACAAATAAACACGTTTTGGCAACTTTGGTCACCAACATGTAAGTTATAGGGCAGGAACAGAACACTTTTCAAAACGTGTTTTTCAGCCCGAAATAAACGCGTTTTCTCAACTCTTGGAATCACAGTGTAACTGACTGGCTCAGAAGAGCCCACTGAGTCAGCCCTTAACCCCAGTGTGCAGAAGTTGTCAAAACGTGTTTTTAGGCACAAATAAACACGTTTTGGCAACTTTGGTCACCAACATGTAAGTTATAGGGCAGGAACAGAACACTTTTCAAAACGTGTTTTTCAGCCCGAAATAAACGCGTTTTCTCAACTCCTGGAATCACAGTGTAACTGACTGGCTCAGAAGAGCCCACTGAGTCAGCCCTTAACCCCAGTGTGCAGAAGTTGTCAAAACGTGTTTTTCAGCACAAATAAACACGTTTTGGCAACTTTGGTCACCAACATGTAAGTTATAGGGCAGGAACAGAACACTTTTCAAAACGTGTTTTTCAGCCCGAAATAAACGCGTTTTCTCAACCCTTGGAATCACAGTGTAACTGACTGGCTCAGAAGAGCCCACTGAGTCAGCCCTTAACCCCAGTGTGCAGAAGTTGTCAAAACGTGTTTTTCAGCACAAATAAACACGTTTTGGCAACTTTGGTCAACAACATGTAAGTTATAGGGCAGGAACAGAACACTTTTCAAAACGTGTTTTTCAGCCCGAAATAAACGCGTTTTCTCAACTCTTGGAATCACAGTGTAACTGACTGGCTCAGAAGAGCCCACTGATTCAGCCCTTAACCCCAGTGTGCAGAAGTTGTCAAAACGTGTTTTTCAGCACAAATAAACACGTTTTGGCAACTTTGGTCACCAACATGTAAGTTATAGGGCAGGAACAGAACACTTTTCAAAACGTGTTTTTCAGCCCGAAATAAACGCGTTTTCTCAACTCCTGGAATCACAGTGTAACTGACTGGCTCAGAAGAGCCCACTGAGTCAGCCCTTAACCCCAGTGTGCAGAAGTTGTCAAAACGTGTTTTTCAGCACAAATAAACACGTTTTGGCAACTTTGGTCACCAACATGTAAGTTATAGGGCAGGAACAGAACACTTTTCAAAACGTGTTTTTCAGCCCGAAATAAACGCGTTTTCTCAACCCTTGGAATCACAGTGTAACTGACTGGCTCAGAAGAGCCCACTGAGTCAGCCCTTAACCCCAGTGTGCAGAAGTTGTCAAAACGTGTTTTTAAGCACAAATAAACACGTTTTGGCAACTTTGGTCAACAACATGTAAGTTATAGGGCAGGAACAGAACACTTTTCAAAACGTGTTTTTCAGCCCGAAATAAACGCGTTTTCTCAACTCCTGGAATCACAGTGTAACTGACTGGCTCAGAAGAGCCCACTGAGTCAGCCCTTAACCCCAGAGTGCAGAAGTTGTCAAAACGTGTTTTTCAGCACAAATAAACACGTTTTGGCAACTTTGGTCAACAACATGTAAGTTATAGGGCAGGAACAGAACACTTTTCAAAACGTGTTTTTCAGCCCGAAATAAACGCGTTTTCTCAACCCTTGGAATCACAGTGTAACTGACTGGCTCAGAAGAGCCCAATGAGTCAGCCCTTAACCCCAGTGTGCAGAAGTTGTCAAAACGTGTTTTTCAGCACAAATAAACACGTTTTGGCAACATTGGTCAACAACATGTTAGTTATAGGGCAGGAACAGAACACTTTTCAAAACGTGTTTTTCAGCCCGAAATAAACGCGTTTTCTCAACTCTTGGAATCACAGTGTAACTGACTGGCTCAGAAGAGCCCACTGATTCAGCCCTTAACCCCAGTGTGCAGAAGTTGTCAAAACGTGTTTTTCAGCACAAATAAACACGTTTTGGCAACTTTGGTCACCAACATGTAAGTTATAGGGCAGGAACAGAACACTTTTCAAAACGTGTTTTTCAGCCCGAAATAAACGCGTTTTCTCAACTCCTGGAATCACAGTGTAACTGACTGGCTCAGAAGAGCCCACTGAGTCAGCCCTTAACCCCAGTGTGCAGAAGTTGTCAAAACGTGTTTTTCAGCACAAATAAACACGTTTTGGCAACTTTGGTCAACAACATGTAAGTTATAGGGCAGGAACAGAACACTTTTCAAAACGTGTTTTTCAGCCCGAAATAAACGCGTTTTCTCAACCCTTGGAATCACAGTGTAACTGACTGGCTCAGAAGAGCCCACTGAGTCAGCCCTTAACCCCAGTGTGCAGAAGTTGTCAAAACGTGTTTTTAAGCACAAATAAACACGTTTTGGCAACTTTGGTCAACAACATGTAAGTTATAGGGCAGGAACAGAACACTTTTCAAAACGTGTTTTTCAGCCCGAAATAAACGCGTTTTCTCAACTCCTGGAATCACAGTGTAACTGACTGGCTCAGAAGAGCCCACTGAGTCAGCCCTTAACCCCAGAGTGCAGAAGTTGTCAAAACGTGTTTTTCAGCACAAATAAACACGTTTTGGCAACTTTGGTCAACAACATGTAAGTTATAGGGCAGGAACAGAACACTTTTCAAAACGTGTTTTTCAGCCCGAAATAAACGCGTTTTCTCAACCCTTGGAATCACAGTGTAACTGACTGGCTCAGAAGAGCCCAATGAGTCAGCCCTTAACCCCAGTGTGCAGAAGTTGTCAAAACGTGTTTTTCAGCACAAATAAACACGTTTTGGCAACATTGGTCAACAACATGTTAGTTATAGGGCAGGAACAGAACACTTTTCAAAACGTGTTTTTCAGCCCGAAATAAACGCGTTTTCTCAACCCTTGGAATCACAGTGTAACTGACTGGCTCAGAAGAGCCCACTGAGTCAGCCCTTAACCCCAGTGTGCAGAAGTTGTCAAAACGTGTTTTTAAGCACAAATAAACACGTTTTGGCAACTTTGGTCACCAACATGTAAGTTATAGGGCAGGAACAGAACACTTTTCAAAACGTGTTTTTCAGCCCGAAATAAACGCGTTTTCTCAACTCTTGGAATCACAGTGTAACTGACTGGCTCAGAAGAGCCCACTGATTCAGCCCTTAACCCCAGTGTGCAGAAGTTGTCAAAACGTGTTTTTCAGCACAAATAAACACGTTTTGGCAACTTTGGTCACCAACATGTAAGTTATAGGGCAGGAACAGAACACTTTTCAAAACGTGTTTTTCAGCCCGAAATAAACGCGTTTTCTCAACTCCTGGAATCACAGTGTAACTGACTGGCTCAGAAGAGCCCACTGAGTCAGCCCTTAACCCCAGTGTGCAGAAGTTGTCAAAACGTGTTTTTCAGCACAAATAAACACGTTTTGGCAACTTTGGTCACCAACATGTAAGTTATAGGGCAGGAACAGAACACTTTTCAAAACGTGTTTTTCAGCCCGAAATAAACGCGTTTTCTCAACCCTTGGAATCACAGTGTAACTGACTGGCTCAGAAGAGCCCACTGAGTCAGCCCTTAACCCCAGTGTGCAGAAGTTGTCAAAACGTGTTTTTAAGCACAAATAAACACGTTTTGGCAACTTTGGTCACCAACATGTAAGTTATAGGGCAGGAACAGAACACTTTTCAAAACGTGTTTTTCAGCCCGAAATAAACGCGTTTTCTCAACTCCTGGAATCACAGTGTAACTGACTGGCTCAGAAGAGCCCACTGAGTCAGCCCTTAACCCCAGAGTGCAGAAGTTGTCAAAACGTGTTTTTCAGCACAAATAAACACGTTTTGGCAACTTTGGTCAACAACATGTAAGTTATAGGGCAGGAACAGAACACTTTTCAAAACGTGTTTTTCAGCCCGAAATAAACGCGTTTTCTCAACCCTTGGAATCACAGTGTAACTGACTGGCTCAGAAGAGCCCAATGAGTCAGCCCTTAACCCCAGTGTGCAGAAGTTGTCAAAACGTGTTTTTCAGCACAAATAAACACGTTTTGGCAACATTGGTCAACAACATGTTAGTTATAGGGCAGGAACAGAACACTTTTCAAAACGTGTTTTTCAGCCCGAAATAAACGCGTTTTCTCAACCCTTGGAATCACAGTGTAACTGACTGGCTCAGAAGAGCCCACTGAGTCAGCCCTTAACCCCAGTGTGCAGAAGTTGTCAAAACGTGTTTTTAAGCACAAATAAACACGTTTTGGCAACTTTGGTCACCAACATGTAAGTTATAGGGCAGGAACAGAACACTTTTCAAAACGTGTTTTTCAGCCCGAAATAAACGCGTTTTCTCAACTCCTGGAATCACAGTGTAACTGACTGGCTCAGAAGAGCCCACTGAGTCAGCCCTTAACCCCAGTGTGCAGAAGTTGTTAAAACGTGTTTTTCAGCACAAATAAACACGTTTTGGCAACTTTGGTCAACAACATGTAAGTTATAGGGCAGGAACAGAACACTTTTCAAAACGTGTTTTTCAGCCCGAAATAAACGCGTTTTCTCAACCCTTGGAATCACAGTGTAACTGACTGGCTCAGAAGAGCCCAATGAGTCAGCCCTTAACCCCAGTGTGCAGAAGTTGTCAAAACGTGTTTTTCAGCACAAATAAACACGTTTTGGCAACTTTGGTCAACAACATGTAAGTTATAGGGCAGGAACAGAACACTTTTCAAAACGTGTTTTTCAGCCCGAAATAAATGCGTTTTCTCAACTCTTGGAATCACAGTGTAACTGACTGGCTCAGAAGAGCCCACTGAGTCAGCCCTTAACCCCAGTGTGCAGAAGTTGTCAAAACGTGTTTTTCAGCACAAATAAACACGTTTTGGCAACTTTGGTCACCAACATGTAAGTTATAGGGCAGAAACAGAACACTTTTCAAAACGTGTTTTTCAGCCCGAAATAAACGCGTTTTCTCAACTCCTGGAATCACAGTGTAACTGACTGGCTCAGAAGAGCCCACTGAGTCAGCCCTTAACCCCAGTGTGCAGAAGTTGTCAAAACGTGTTTTTCAGCCCAAATAAACACGTTTTGGCAACTTTGGTCACCAACATGTAAGTTATAGGGCAGGAACAGAACACTTTTCAAAACGTGTTTTTCAGCCCGAAATAAACGCGTTTTCTCAACCCTTGGAATCACAGTGTAACTGACTGGCTCAGAAGAGCCCACTGAGTCAGCCCTTAACCCCAGTGTGCAGAAGTTGTCAAAACGTGTTTTTCAGCCCAAATAAACACGTTTTGGCAACTTTGGTCAACAACATGTAAGTTATAGGGCAGGAACAGAACACTTTTCAAAACGTGTTTTTCAGCCCGAAATAAACGCGTTTTCTCAACTCTTGGAATCACAGTGTAACTGACTGGCTCAGAAGAGCCCACTGAGTCAGCCCTTAACCCCAGTGTGCAGAAGTTGTCAAAACGTGTTTTTCAGCCCAAATAAACACGTTTTGGCAACTTTGGTCACCAACATGTAAGTTATAGGGCAGGAACAGAACACTTTTCAAAACGTGTTTTTCAGCCCAAAATAAACGCGTTTTCTCAACCCTTGGAATCACAGTGTAACTGACTGGCTCAGAAGAGCCCACTGAGTCAGCCCTTAACCCCAGTGTGCAGAAGTTGTCAAAACGTGTTTTTCAGCCCAAATAAACACGTTTTGGCAACTTTGGTCAACAACATGTAAGTTATAGGGCAGGAACAGAACACTTTTCAAAACGTGTTTTTCAGCCCGAAATAAACGCGTTTTCTCAACTCTTGGAATCACAGTGTAACTGACTGGCTCAGAAGAGCCCACTGAGTCAGCCCTTAACCCCAGTGTGCAGAAGTTGTCAAAACGTGTTTTTCAGCCCAAATAAACACGTTTTGGCAACTTTGGTCACCAACATGTAAGTTATAGGGCAGGAACAGAACACTTTTCAAAACGTGTTTTTCAGCCCGAAAGAAACGCGTTTTCTCAACTCTTGGAATCACAGTGTAACTGACTGGCTCAGAAGAGCCCACTGAGTCAGCCCTTAACCCCAGTGTGCAGAAGTTGTCAAAACGTGTTTTTCAGCACACATAAACACGTTTTGGCAACTTTGGTCAACAACATGTAAGTTATAGGGCAGGAACAGAACACTTTTCAAAACGTGTTTTTCAGCCCGAAATAAACGCGTTTTCTCAACCCTTGGAATCACAGTGTAACTGACTGGCTCAGAAGAGCCCACTGAGTCAGCCCTTAACCCCAGTGTGCAGAAGTTGTCAAAACGTGTTTTTCAGCACAAATAAACACGTTTTGGCAACTTTGGTCACCAACATGTAAGTTATAGGGCAGGAACAGAATACTTTTCAAAACGTGTTTTTCAGCCCGAAATAAACGCGTTTTCTCAACCCTTGGAATCACAGTGTCACTGACTGGCTCAGAAGAGCCCACTGAGTCAGCCCTTAACCCCAGTGTGCAGAAGTTGTCAAAACGTGTTTTTAAGCACAAATAAACACGTTTTGGCAACTTTGGTCACCAACATGTAAGTTATAGGGCAGGAACAGAACACTTTTCAAAACGTGTTTTTCAGCCCGAAATAAACGCGTTTTCTCAACTCTTGGAATCACAGTGTAACTGACTGGCTCAGAAGACCCCACTGATTCAGCCCTTAACCCCAGTGTGCAGAAGTTGTCAAAACGTGTTTTTCAGCACAAATAAACACGTTTTGGCAACTTTGGTCACCAACATGTAAGTTATAGGGCAGGAACAGAACACTTTTCAAAACGTGTTTTTCAGCCCGAAATAAACGCGTTTTCTCAACTCCTGGAATCACAGTGTAACTGACTGGCTCAGAAGAGCCCACTGAGTCAGCCCTTAACCCCAGTGTGCAGAAGTTGTCAAAACATGTTTTTCAGCACAAATAAACACGTTTTGGCAACTTTGGTCAACAACATGTAAGTTATAGGGCAGGAACAGAACACTTTTCAAAACGTGTTTTTCAGCCCGAAATAAACGCGTTTTCTCAACCCTTGGAATCACAGTGTAACTGACTGGCTCAGAAGAGCCCACTGAGTCAGCCCTTAACCCCAGTGTGCAGAAGTTGTCAAAACGTGTTTTTAAGCACAAATAAACACGTTTTGGCAACTTTGGTCACCAACATGTAAGTTATAGGGCAGGAACAGAACACTTTTCAAAACGTGTTTTTCAGCCCGAAATAAACGCGTTTTCTCAACTCCTGGAATCACAGTGTAACTGACTGGCTCAGAAGAGCCCACTGAGTCAGCCCTTAACCCCAGTGTGCAGAAGTTGTCAAAACGTGTTTTTAAGCACAAATAAACACGTTTTGGCAACTTTGGTCACCAACATGTAAGTTATAGGGCAGGAACAGAACACTTTTCAAAACGTGTTTTTCAGCCCGAAATAAACGCGTTTTCTCAACTCCTGGAATCACAGTGTAACTGACTGGCTCAGAAGAGCCCACTGAGTCAGCCCTTAACCCCAGTGTGCAGAAGTTGTCAAAACGTGTTTTTAAGCACAAATAAACACGTTTTGGCAACTTTGGTCACCAACATGTAAGTTATAGGGCAGGAACAGAACACTTTTCAAAACGTGTTTTTCAGCCCGAAATAAACGCGTTTTCTCAACTCCTGGAATCACAGTGTAACTGACTGGCTCAGAAGAGCCCACTGAGTCAGCCCTTAACCCCAGTGTGCAGAAGTTGTCAAAACGTGTTTTTCAGCACAAATAAACACGTTTTGGCAACTTTGGTCACCAACATGTAAGTTACAGGGCAGGAACAGAACACTTTTCAAAACGTGTTTTTCAGCCCGAAATAAACGCGTTTTCTCAACTCTTGGAATCACAGTGTAACTGACTGGCTCAGAAGAGCCCACTGAGTCAGCCCTTAACCCCAGTGTGCAGAAGTTGTCAAAACGTGTTTTTAAGCACAAATAAACACGTTTTGGCAACTTTGGTCACCAACATGTAAGTTATACGGCAGGAACAGAACACTTTTCAAAACGTGTTTTTCAGCCCGAAATAAACGCGTTTTCTCAACTCCTGGAATCACAGTGTAACTGACTGGCTCAGAAGAGCCCAATGAGTCAGCCCTTAACCCCAGTGTGCAGAAGTTGTCAAAACGTGTTTTTCAGCACAAATAAACACGTTTTGGCAACATTGGTCAACAACATGTTAGTTATAGGGCAGGAACAGAACACTTTTCAAAACGTGTTTTTCAGCCCGAAATAAACGCGTTTTCTCAACCCTTGGAATCACAGTGTAACTGACTGGCTCAGAAGAGCCCACTGAGTCAGCCCTTAACCCCAGTGTGCAGAAGTTGTCAAAACGTGTTTTTAAGCACAAATAAACACGTTTTGGCAACTTTGGTCACCAACATGTAAGTTATAGGGCAGGAACAGAACACTTTTCAAAACGTGTTTTTCAGCCCGAAATAAACGCGTTTTCTCAACTCTTGGAATCACAGTGTAACTGACTGGCTCAGAAGAGCCCACTGATTCAGCCCTTAACCCCAGTGTGCAGAAGTTGTCAAAACGTGTTTTTCAGCACAAATAAACACGTTTTGGCAACTTTGGTCACCAACATGTAAGTTATAGGGCAGGAACAGAACACTTTTCAAAACGTGTTTTTCAGCCCGAAATAAACGCGTTTTCTCAACTCCTGGAATCACAGTGTAACTGACTGGCTCAGAAGAGCCCACTGAGCCAGCCCTTAACCCCAGTGTGCAGAAGTTGTCAAAACGTGTTTTTCAGCACAAATAAACACGTTTTGGCAACTTTGGTCACCAACATGTAAGTTATAGGGCAGGAACAGAACACTTTTCAAAACGTGTTTTTCAGCCCGAAATAAACGCGTTTTCTCAACCCTTGGAATCACAGTGTAACTGACTGGCTCAGAAGAGCCCACTGAGTCAGCCCTTAACCCCAGTGTGCAGAAGTTGTCAAAACGTGTTTTTAAGCACAAATAAACACGTTTTGGCAACTTTGGTCACCAACATGTAAGTTATAGGGCAGGAACAGAACACTTTTCAAAACGTGTTTTTCAGCCCGAAATAAACGCGTTTTCTCAACTCCTGGAATCACAGTGTAACTGACTGGCTCAGAAGAGCCCACTGAGTCAGCCCTTAACCCCAGTGTGCAGAAGTTGTTAAAACGTGTTTTTCAGCACAAATAAACACGTTTTGGCAACTTTGGTCAACAACATGTAAGTTATAGGGCAGGAACAGAACACTTTTCAAAACGTGTTTTTCAGCCCGAAATAAACGCGTTTTCTCAACCCTTGGAATCACAGTGTAACTGACTGGCTCAGAAGAGCCCAATGAGTCAGCCCTTAACCCCAGTGTGCAGAAGTTGTCAAAACGTGTTTTTCAGCACAAATAAACACGTTTTGGCAACTTTGGTCAACAACATGTAAGTTATAGGGCAGGAACAGAACACTTTTCAAAACGTGTTTTTCAGCCCGAAATAAATGCGTTTTCTCAACTCTTGGAATCACAGTGTAACTGACTGGCTCAGAAGAGCCCACTGAGTCAGCCCTTAACCCCAGTGTGCAGAAGTTGTCAAAACGTGTTTTTCAGCACAAATAAACACGTTTTGGCAACTTTGGTCACCAACATGTAAGTTATAGGGCAGGAACAGAACACTTTTCAAAACGTGTTTTTCAGCCCGAAATAAACGCGTTTTCTCAACTCCTGGAATCACAGTGTAACTGACTGGCTCAGAAGAGCCCACTGAGTCAGCCCTTAACCCCAGTGTGCAGAAGTTGTCAAAACGTGTTTTTCAGCCCAAATAAACACGTTTTGGCAACTTTGGTCACCAACATGTAAGTTATAGGGCAGGAACAGAACACTTTTCAAAACGTGTTTTTCAGCCCGAAATAAACGCGTTTTCTCAACCCTTGGAATCACAGTGTAACTGACTGGCTCAGAAGAGCCCACTGAGTCAGCCCTTAACCCCAGTGTGCAGAAGTTGTCAAAACGTGTTTTTCAGCCCAAATAAACACGTTTTGGCAACTTTGGTCAACAACATGTAAGTTATAGGGCAGGAACAGAACACTTTTCAAAACGTGTTTTTCAGCCCGAAATAAACGCGTTTTCTCAACTCTTGGAATCACAGTGTAACTGACTGGCTCAGAAGAGCCCACTGAGTCAGCCCTTAACCCCAGTGTGCAGAAGTTGTCAAAACGTGTTTTTAAGCACAAATAAACACGTTTTGGCAACTTTGGTCACCAACATGTAAGTTATAGGGCAGGAACAGAACACTTTTCAAAACGTGTTTTTCAGCCCGAAATAAACGCGTTTTCTCAACTCTTGGAATCACAGTGTAACTGACTGGCTCAGAAGAGCCCACTGATTCAGCCCTTAACCCCAGTGTGCAGAAGTTGTCAAAACGTGTTTTTCAGCACAAATAAACACGTTTTGGCAACTTTGGTCACCAACATGTAAGTTATAGGGCAGGAACAGAACACTTTTCAAAACGTGTTTTTCAGCCCGAAATAAACGCGTTTTCTCAACTCCTGGAATCACAGTGTAACTGACTGGCTCAGAAGAGCCCACTGAGCCAGCCCTTAACCCCAGTGTGCAGAAGTTGTCAAAACGTGTTTTTCAGCACAAATAAACACGTTTTGGCAACTTTGGTCACCAACATGTAAGTTATAGGGCAGGAACAGAACACTTTTCAAAACGTGTTTTTCAGCCCGAAATAAACGCGTTTTCTCAACCCTTGGAATCACAGTGTAACTGACTGGCTCAGAAGAGCCCACTGAGTCAGCCCTTAACCCCAGTGTGCAGAAGTTGTCAAAACGTGTTTTTAAGCACAAATAAACACGTTTTGGCAACTTTGGTCACCAACATGTAAGTTATAGGGCAGGAACAGAACACTTTTCAAAACGTGTTTTTCAGCCCGAAATAAACGCGTTTTCTCAACTCCTGGAATCACAGTGTAACTGACTGGCTCAGAAGAGCCCACTGAGTCAGCCCTTAACCCCAGTGTGCAGAAGTTGTTAAAACGTGTTTTTCAGCACAAATAAACACGTTTTGGCAACTTTGGTCAACAACATGTAAGTTATAGGGCAGGAACAGAACACTTTTCAAAACGTGTTTTTCAGCCCGAAATAAACGCGTTTTCTCAACCCTTGGAATCACAGTGTAACTGACTGGCTCAGAAGAGCCCAATGAGTCAGCCCTTAACCCCAGTGTGCAGAAGTTGTCAAAATGTGTTTTTCAGCACAAATAAACACGTTTTGGCAACTTTGGTCAACAACATGTAAGTTATAGGGCAGGAACAGAACACTTTTCAAAACGTGTTTTTCAGCCCGAAATAAATGCGTTTTCTCAACTCTTGGAATCACAGTGTAACTGACTGGCTCAGAAGAGCCCACTGAGTCAGCCCTTAACCCCAGTGTGCAGAAGTTGTCAAAACGTGTTTTTCAGCACAAATAAACACGTTTTGGCAACTTTGGTCACCAACATGTAAGTTATAGGGCAGGAACAGAACACTTTTCAAAACGTGTTTTTCAGCCCGAAATAAACGCGTTTTCTCAACTCCTGGAATCACAGTGTAACTGACTGGCTCAGAAGAGCCCACTGAGTCAGCCCTTAACCCCAGTGTGCAGAAGTTGTCAAAACGTGTTTTTCAGCCCAAATAAACACGTTTTGGCAACTTTGGTCACCAACATGTAAGTTATAGGGCAGGAACAGAACACTTTTCAAAACGTGTTTTTCAGCCCGAAATAAACGCGTTTTCTCAACCCTTGGAATCACAGTGTAACTGACTGGCTCAGAAGAGCCCACTGAGTCAGCCCTTAACCCCAGTGTGCAGAAGTTGTCAAAACGTGTTTTTCAGCCCAAATAAACACGTTTTGGCAACTTTGGTCAACAACATGTAAGTTATAGGGCAGGAACAGAACACTTTTCAAAACGTGTTTTTCAGCCCGAAATAAACGCGTTTTCTCAACTCTTGGAATCACAGTGTAACTGACTGGCTCAGAAGAGCCCACTGAGTCAGCCCTTAACCCCAGTGTGCAGAAGTTGTCAAAACGTGTTTTTCAGCCCAAATAAACACGTTTTGGCAACTTTGGTCACCAACATGTAAGTTATAGGGCAGGAACAGAACACTTTTCAAAACGTGTTTTTCAGCCCAAAATAAACGCGTTTTCTCAACCCTTGGAATCACAGTGTAACTGACTGGCTCAGAAGAGCCCACTGAGTCAGCCCTTAACCCCAGTGTGCAGAAGTTGTCAAAACGTGTTTTTCAGCCCAAATAAACACGTTTTGGCAACTTTGGTCAACAACATGTAAGTTATAGGGCAGGAACAGAACACTTTTCAAAACGTGTTTTTCAGCCCGAAATAAACGCGTTTTCTCAACTCTTGGAATCACAGTGTAACTGACTGGCTCAGAAGAGCCCACTGAGTCAGCCCTTAACCCCAGTGTGCAGAAGTTGTCAAAACGTGTTTTTCAGCACAAATAAACACGTTTTGGCAACTTTGGTCACCAACATGTAAGTTATAGGGCAGGAACAGAACACTTTTCAAAACGTGTTTTTCAGCCCGAAATAAACGCGTTTTCTCAACTCTTGGAATCACAGTGTAACTGACTGGCTCAGAAGAGCCCACTGAGTCAGCCCTTAACCCCAGTGTGCAGAAGTTGTCAAAACGTGTTTTTCAGCACACATAAACACGTTTTGGCAACTTTGGTCAACAACATGTAAGTTATAGGGCAGGAACAGAACACTTTTCAAAACGTGTTTTTCAGCCCGAAATAAACGCGTTTTCTCAACCCTTGGAATCACAGTGTAACTGACTGGCTCAGAAGAGCCCACTGAGTCAGCCCTTAACCCCAGTGTGCAGAAGTTGTCAAAACGTGTTTTTCAGCACAAATAAACACGTTTTGGCAACTTTGGTCACCAACATGTAAGTTATAGGGCAGGAACAGAATACTTTTCAAAACGTGTTTTTCAGCCCGAAATAAACGCGTTTTCTCAACCCTTGGAATCACAGTGTAACTGACTGGCTCAGAAGAGCCCACTGAGTCAGCCCTTAACCCCAGTGTGCAGAAGTTGTCAAAACGTGTTTTTAAGCACAAATAAACACGTTTTGGCAACTTTGGTCACCAACATGTAAGTTATAGGGCAGGAACAGAACACTTTTCAAAACGTGTTTTTCAGCCCGAAATAAACGCGTTTTCTCAACTCTTGGAATCACAGTGTAACTGACTGGCTCAGAAGACCCCACTGATTCAGCCCTTAACCCCAGTGTGCAGAAGTTGTCAAAACGTGTTTTTCAGCACAAATAAACACGTTTTGGCAACTTTGGTCACCAACATGTAAGTTATAGGGCAGGAACAGAACACTTTTCAAAACGTGTTTTTCAGCCCGAAATAAACGCGTTTTCTCAACTCCTGGAATCACAGTGTAACTGACTGGCTCAGAAGAGCCCACTGAGTCAGCCCTTAACCCCAGTGTGCAGAAGTTGTCAAAACATGTTTTTCAGCACAAATAAACACGTTTTGGCAACTTTGGTCAACAACATGTAAGTTATAGGGCAGGAACAGAACACTTTTCAAAACGTGTTTTTCAGCCCGAAATAAACGCGTTTTCTCAACCCTTGGAATCACAGTGTAACTGACTGGCTCAGAAGAGCCCACTGAGTCAGCCCTTAACCCCAGTGTGCAGAAGTTGTCAAAACGTGTTTTTAAGCACAAATAAACACGTTTTGGCAACTTTGGTCACCAACATGTAAGTTATAGGGCAGGAACAGAACACTTTTCAAAACGTGTTTTTCAGCCCGAAATAAACGCGTTTTCTCAACTCCTGGAATCACAGTGTAACTGACTGGCTCAGAAGAGCCCACTGAGTCAGCCCTTAACCCCAGTGTGCAGAAGTTGTCAAAACGTGTTTTTAAGCACAAATAAACACGTTTTGGCAACTTTGGTCACCAACATGTAAGTTATAGGGCAGGAACAGAACACTTTTCAAAACGTGTTTTTCAGCCCGAAATAAACGCGTTTTCTCAACTCCTGGAATCACAGTGTAACTGACTGGCTCAGAAGAGCCCACTGAGTCAGCCCTTAACCCCAGTGTGCAGAAGTTGTCAAAACGTGTTTTTAAGCACAAATAAACACGTTTTGGCAACTTTGGTCACCAACATGTAAGTTATAGGGCAGGAACAGAACACTTTTCAAAACGTGTTTTTCAGCCCGAAATAAACGCGTTTTCTCAACTCCTGGAATCACAGTGTAACTGACTGGCTCAGAAGAGCCCACTGAGTCAGCCCTTAACCCCAGTGTGCAGAAGTTGTCAAAACGTGTTTTTCAGCACAAATAAACACGTTTTGGCAACTTTGGTCACCAACATGTAAGTTACAGGGCAGGAACAGAACACTTTTCAAAACGTGTTTTTCAGCCCGAAATAAACGCGTTTTCTCAACTCTTGGAATCACAGTGTAACTGACTGGCTCAGAAGAGCCCACTGAGTCAGCCCTTAACCCCAGTGTGCAGAAGTTGTCAAAACGTGTTTTTAAGCACAAATAAACACGTTTTGGCAACTTTGGTCACCAACATGTAAGTTATAGGGCAGGAACAGAACACTTTTCAAAACGTGTTTTTCAGCCCGAAATAAACGCGTTTTCTCAACTCCTGGAATCACAGTGTAACTGACTGGCTCAGAAGAGCCCACTGAGTCAGCCCTTAACCCCAGTGTGCAGAAGTTGTCAAAACGTGTTTTTCAGCACAAATAAACACGTTTTGGCAACTTTGGTCACCAACATGTAAGTTATAGGGCAGGAACAGAACACTTTTCAAAACGTGTTTTTCAGCCCGAAATAAACGCGTTTTCTCAACCCTTGGAATCACAGTGTAACTGACTGGCTCAGAAGAGCCCACTGAGTCAGCCCTTAACCCCAGTGTGCAGAAGTTGTCAAAACGTGTTTTTCAGCACAAATAAACACGTTTTGGCAACTTTGGTCAACAACATGTAAGTTATAGGGCAGGAACAGAACACTTTTCAAAACGTGTTTTTCAGCCCGAAATAAACGCGTTTTCTCAACTCTTGGAATCACAGTGTAACTGACTGGCTCAGAAGAGCCCACTGATTCAGCCCTTAACCCCAGTGTGCAGAAGTTGTCAAAACGTGTTTTTCAGCACAAATAAACACGTTTTGGCAACTTTGGTCACCAACATGTAAGTTATAGGGCAGGAACAGAACACTTTTCAAAACGTGTTTTTCAGCCCGAAATAAACGCGTTTTCTCAACTCCTGGAATCACAGTGTAACTGACTGGCTCAGAAGAGCCCACTGAGTCAGCCCTTAACCCCAGTGTGCAGAAGTTGTCAAAACGTGTTTTTCAGCACAAATAAACACGTTTTGGCAACTTTGGTCAACAACATGTAAGTTATAGGGCAGGAACAGAACACTTTTCAAAACGTGTTTTTCAGCCCGAAATAAACGCGTTTTCTCAACTCCTGGAATCACAGTGTAACTGACTGGCTCAGAAGAGCCCACTGAGTCAGCCCTTAACCCCAGTGTGCAGAAGTTGTCAAAACGTGTTTTTCAGCACAAATAAACACGTTTTGGCAACTTTGGTCACCAACATGTAAGTTACAGGGCAGGAACAGAACACTTTTCAAAACGTGTTTTTCAGCCCGAAATAAACGCGTTTTCTCAACTCTTGGAATCACAGTGTAACTGACTGGCTCAGAAGAGCCCACTGAGTCAGCCCTTAACCCCAGTGTGCAGAAGTTGTCAAAACGTGTTTTTAAGCACAAATAAACACGTTTTGGCAACTTTGGTCACCAACATGTAAGTTATAGGGCAGGAACAGAACACTTTTCAAAACGTGTTTTTCAGCCCGAAATAAACGCGTTTTCTCAACTCCTGGAATCACAGTGTAACTGACTGGCTCAGAAGAGCCCACTGAGTCAGCCCTTAACCCCAGTGTGCAGAAGTTGTCAAAACGTGTTTTTCAGCACAAATAAACACGTTTTGGCAACTTTGGTCAACAACATGTAAGTTATAGGGCAGGAACAGAACACTTTTCAAAACGTGTTTTTCAGCCCGAAATAAACGCATTTTCTCAACCCTTGGAATCACAGTGTAACTGACTGGCTCAGAAGAGCCCACTGAGTCAGCCCTTAACCCCAGTGTGCAGAAGTTGTCAAAACGTGTTTTTAAGCACAAATAAACACGTTTTGGCAACTTTGGTCACCAACATGTAAGTTATAGGGCAGGAACAGAACACTTTTCAAAACGTGTTTTTCAGCCCGAAATAAACGCGTTTTCTCAACTCCTGGAATCACAGTGTAACTGACTGGCTCAGAAGAGCCCACTGAGTCAGCCCTTAACCCCAGTGTGCAGAAGTTGTCAAAACGTGTTTTTAAGCACAAATAAACACGTTTTGGCAACTTTGGTCACCAACATGTAAGTTATAGGGCAGGAACAGAACACTTTTCAAAACGTGTTTTTCAGCCCGAAATAAACGCGTTTTCTCAACTCCTGGAATCACAGTGTAACTGACTGGCTCAGAAGAGCCCACTGAGTCAGCCCTTAACCCCAGTGTGCAGAAGTTGTCAAAACGTGTTTTTAAGCACAAATAAACACGTTTTGGCAACTTTGGTCACCAACATGTAAGTTATAGGGCAGGAACAGAACACTTTTCAAAACGTGTTTTTCAGCCCGAAATAAACGCGTTTTCTCAACTCCTGGAATCACAGTGTAACTGACTGGCTCAGAAGAGCCCACTGAGTCAGCCCTTAACCCCAGTGTGCAGAAGTTGTCAAAACGTGTTTTTCAGCACAAATAAACACGTTTTGGCAACTTTGGTCACCAACATGTAAGTTACAGGGCAGGAACAGAACACTTTTCAAAACGTGTTTTTCAGCCCGAAATAAACGCGTTTTCTCAACTCTTGGAATCACAGTGTAACTGACTGGCTCAGAAGAGCCCACTGAGTCAGCCCTTAACCCCAGTGTGCAGAAGTTGTCAAAACGTGTTTTTAAGCACAAATAAACACGTTTTGGCAACTTTGGTCACCAACATGTAAGTTATAGGGCAGGAACAGAACACTTTTCAAAACGTGTTTTTCAGCCCGAAATAAACGCGTTTTCTCAACTCCTGGAATCACAGTGTAACTGACTGGCTCAGAAGAGCCCACTGAGTCAGCCCTTAACCCCAGTGTGCAGAAGTTGTCAAAACGTGTTTTTCAGCACAAATAAACACGTTTTGGCAACTTTGGTCACCAACATGTAAGTTATAGGGCAGGAACAGAACACTTTTCAAAACGTGTTTTTCAGCCCGAAATAAACGCGTTTTCTCAACCCTTGGAATCACAGTGTAACTGACTGGCTCAGAAGAGCCCACTGAGTCAGCCCTTAACCCCAGTGTGCAGAAGTTGTCAAAACGTGTTTTTCAGCACAAATAAACACGTTTTGGCAACTTTGGTCAACAACATGTAAGTTATAGGGCAGGAACAGAACACTTTTCAAAACGTGTTTTTCAGCCCGAAATAAACGCGTTTTCTCAACTCTTGGAATCACAGTGTAACTGACTGGCTCAGAAGAGCCCACTGATTCAGCCCTTAACCCCAGTGTGCAGAAGTTGTCAAAACGTGTTTTTCAGCACAAATAAACACGTTTTGGCAACTTTGGTCACCAACATGTAAGTTATAGGGCAGGAACAGAACACTTTTCAAAACGTGTTTTTCAGCCCGAAATAAACGCGTTTTCTCAACTCCTGGAATCACAGTGTAACTGACTGGCTCAGAAGAGCCCACTGAGTCAGCCCTTAACCCCAGTGTGCAGAAGTTGTCAAAACGTGTTTTTCAGCACAAATAAACACGTTTTGGCAACTTTGGTCAACAACATGTAAGTTATAGGGCAGGAACAGAACACTTTTCAAAACGTGTTTTTCAGCCCGAAATAAACGCATTTTCTCAACCCTTGGAATCACAGTGTAACTGACTGGCTCAGAAGAGCCCACTGAGTCAGCCCTTAACCCCAGTGTGCAGAAGTTGTCAAAACGTGTTTTTAAGCACAAATAAACACGTTTTGGCAACTTTGGTCACCAACATGTAAGTTATAGGGCAGGAACAGAACACTTTTCAAAACGTGTTTTTCAGCCCGAAATAAACGCGTTTTCTCAACTCCTGGAATCACAGTGTAACTGACTGGCTCAGAAGAGCCCACTGAGTCAGCCCTTAACCCCAGTGTGCAGAAGTTGTCAAAACGTGTTTTTCAGCACAAATAAACACGTTTTGGCAACTTTGGTCACCAACATGTAAGTTATAGGGCAGGAACAGAACACTTTTCAAAACGTGTTTTTCAGCCCGAAATAAACGCGTTTTCTCAACTCTTGGAATCACAGTGTAACTGACTGGCTCAGAAGAGCCCACTGAGTCAGCCCTTAACCCCAGTGTGCAGAAGTTGTCAAAACGTGTTTTTCAGCACAAATAAACACGTTTTGGCAACTTTGGTCAACAACATGTAAGTTATAGGGCAGGAACAGAACACTTTTCAAAACGTGTTTTTCAGCCCGAAATAAACGCGTTTTCTCAACCCTTGGAATCACAGTGTAACTGACTGGCTCAGAAGAGCCCACTGAGTCAGCCCTTAACCCCAGTGTGCAGAAGTTGTCAAAACGTGTTTTTAAGCACAAATAAACACGTTTTGGCAACTTTGGTCACCAACATGTAAGTTATAGGGCAGGAACAGAACACTTTTCAAAACGTGTTTTTCAGCCCGAAATAAACGCGTTTTCTCAACTCCTGGAATCACAGTGTAACTGACTGGCTCAGAAGAGCCCACTGAGTCAGCCCTTAACCCCAGTGTGCAGAAGTTGTCAAAACGTGTTTTTCAGCACAAATAAACACGTTTTGGCAACTTTGGTCACCAACATGTAAGTTATAGGGCAGGAACAGAACACTTTTCAAAACGTGTTTTTCAGCCCGAAATAAACGCGTTTTCTCAACTCCTGGAATCACAGTGTAACTGACTGGCTCAGAAGAGCCCACTGAGTCAGCCCTTAACCCCAGTGTGCAGAAGTTGTCAAAACGTGTTTTTCAGCACAAATAAACACGTTTTGGCAACTTTGGTCACCAACATGTAAGTTATAGGGCAGGAACAGAACACTTTTCAAAACGTGTTTTTCAGCCCGAAATAAACGCGTTTTCTCAACCCTTGGAATCACAGTGTAACTGACTGGCTCAGAAGAGCCCACTGAGTCAGCCCTTAACCCCAGTGTGCAGAAGTTGTCAAAACGTGTTTTTCAGCACAAATAAACACGTTTTGGCAACTTTGGTCAACAACATGTAAGTTATAGGGCAGGAACAGAACACTTTTCAAAACGTGTTTTTCAGCCCGAAATAAACGCGTTTTCTCAACTCTTGGAATCACAGTGTAACTGACTGGCTCAGAAGAGCCCACTGATTCAGCCCTTAACCCCAGTGTGCAGAAGTTGTCAAAACGTGTTTTTCAGCACAAATAAACACGTTTTGGCAACTTTGGTCACCAACATGTAAGTTATAGGGCAGGAACAGAACACTTTTCAAAACGTGTTTTTCAGCCCGAAATAAACGCGTTTTCTCAACTCCTGGAATCACAGTGTAACTGACTGGCTCAGAAGAGCCCACTGAGTCAGCCCTTAACCCCAGTGTGCAGAAGTTGTCAAAACGTGTTTTTCAGCACAAATAAATACGTTTTGGCAACTTTGGTCAACAACATGTAAGTTATAGGGCAGGAACAGAACACTTTTCAAAACGTGTTTTTCAGCCCGAAATAAACGCGTTTTCTCAACCCTTGGAATCACAGTGTAACTGACTGGCTCAGAAGAGCCCACTGAGTCAGCCCTTAACCCCAGTGTGCAGAAGTTGTCAAAACGTGTTTTTAAGCACAAATAAACACGTTTTGGCAACTTTGGTCACCAACATGTAAGTTATAGGGCAGGAACAGAACACTTTTCAAAACGTGTTTTTCAGCCCGAAATAAACGCGTTTTCTCAACCCTTGGAATCACAGTGTAACTGACTGGCTCAGAAGAGCCCAATGAGTCAGCCCTTAACCCCAGTGTGCAGAAGTTGTCAAAACGTGTTTTTCAGCACAAATAAACACGTTTTGGCAACTTTGGTCACCAACATGTAAGTTATAGGGCAGGAACAGAACACTTTTCAAAACGTGTTTTTCAGCCCGAAATAAACGCGTTTTCTCAACCCTTGGAATCACAGTGTAACTGACTGGCTCAGAAGAGCCCACTGAGTCAGCCCTTAACCCCAGTGTGCAGAAGTTGTCAAAACGTGTTTTTCAGCACAAATAAACACGTTTTGGCAACTTTGGTCAACAACATGTAAGTTATAGGGCAGGAACAGAACACTTTTCAAAACGTGTTTTTCAGCCCGAAATAAACGCGTTTTCTCAACTCTTGGAATCACAGTGTAACTGACTGGCTCAGAAGAGCCCACTGATTCAGCCCTTAACCCCAGTGTGCAGAAGTTGTCAAAACGTGTTTTTCAGCACAAATAAACACGTTTTGGCAACTTTGGTCACCAACATGTAAGTTATAGGGCAGGAACAGAACACTTTTCAAAACGTGTTTTTCAGCCCGAAATAAACGCGTTTTCTCAACTCCTGGAATCACAGTGTAACTGACTGGCTCAGAAGAGCCCACTGAGTCAGCCCTTAACCCCAGTGTGCAGAAGTTGTCAAAACGTGTTTTTCAGCACAAATAAACACGTTTTGGCAACTTTGGTCAACAACATGTAAGTTATAGGGCAGGAACAGAACACTTTTCAAAACGTGTTTTTCAGCCCGAAATAAACGCGTTTTCTCAACCCTTGGAATCACAGTGTAACTGACTGGCTCAGAAGAGCCCACTGAGTCAGCCCTTAACCCCAGTGTGCAGAAGTTGTCAAAACGTGTTTTTAAGCACAAATAAACACGTTTTGGCAACTTTGGTCACCAACATGTAAGTTATAGGGCAGGAACAGAACACTTTTCAAAACGTGTTTTTCAGCCCGAAATAAACGCGTTTTCTCAACTCCTGGAATCACAGTGTAACTGACTGGCTCAGAAGAGCCCACTGAGTCAGCCCTTAACCCCAGTGTGCAGAAGTTGTCAAAACGTGTTTTTCAGCACAAATAAACACGTTTTGGCAACTTTGGTCAACAACATGTAAGTTATAGGGCAGGAACAGAACACTTTTCAAAACGTGTTTTTCAGCCCGAAATAAACGCGTTTTCTCAACCCTTGGAATCACAGTGTAACTGACTGGCTCAGAAGAGCCCAATGAGTCAGCCCTTAACCCCAGTGTGCAGAAGTTGTCAAAACGTGTTTTTCAGCACAAATAAACACGTTTTGGCAACTTTGGTCAACAACATGTAAGTTATAGGGCAGGAACAGAACACTTTTCAAAACGTGTTTTTCAGCCCGAAATAAATGCGTTTTCTCAACTCTTGGAATCACAGTGTAACTGACTGGCTCAGAAGAGCCCACTGAGTCAGCCCTTAACCCCAGTGTGCAGAAGTTGTCAAAACGTGTTTTTCAGCACAAATAAACACGTTTTGGCAACTTTGGTCACCAACATGTAAGTTATAGGGCAGGAACAGAACACTTTTCAAAACGTGTTTTTCAGCCCGAAATAAACGCGTTTTCTCAACTCCTGGAATCACAGTGTAACTGACTGGCTCAGAAGAGCCCACTGAGTCAGCCCTTAACCCCAGTGTGCAGAAGTTGTCAAAACGTGTTTTTCAGCCCAAATAAACACGTTTTGGCAACTTTGGTCACCAACATGTAAGTTATAGGGCAGGAACAGAACACTTTTCAAAACGTGTTTTTCAGCCCGAAATAAACGCGTTTTCTCAACCCTTGGAATCACAGTGTAACTGACTGGCTCAGAAGAGCCCACTGAGTCAGCCCTTAACCCCAGTGTGCAGAAGTTGTCAAAACGTGTTTTTCAGCCCAAATAAACACGTTTTGGCAACTTTGGTCAACAACATGTAAGTTATAGGGCAGGAACAGAACACTTTTCAAAACGTGTTTTTCAGCCCGAAATAAACGCGTTTTCTCAACTCTTGGAATCACAGTGTAACTGACTGGCTCAGAAGAGCCCACTGAGTCAGCCCTTAACCCCAGTGTGCAGAAGTTGTCAAAACGTGTTTTTCAGCCCAAATAAACACGTTTTGGCAACTTTGGTCACCAACATGTAAGTTATAGGGCAGGAACAGAACACTTTTCAAAACGTGTTTTTCAGCCCAAAATAAACGCGTTTTCTCAACCCTTGGAATCACAGTGTAACTGACTGGCTCAGAAGAGCCCACTGAGTCAGCCCTTAACCCCAGTGTGCAGAAGTTGTCAAAACGTGTTTTTCAGCCCAAATAAACACGTTTTGGCAACTTTGGTCAACAACATGTAAGTTATAGGGCAGGAACAGAACACTTTTCAAAACGTGTTTTTCAGCCCGAAATAAACGCGTTTTCTCAACTCTTGGAATCACAGTGTAACTGACTGGCTCAGAAGAGCCCACTGAGTCAGCCCTTAACCCCAGTGTGCAGAAGTTGTCAAAACGTGTTTTTCAGCCCAAATAAACACGTTTTGGCAACTTTGGTCACCAACATGTAAGTTATAGGGCAGGAACAGAACACTTTTCAAAACGTGTTTTTCAGCCCGAAATAAACGCGTTTTCTCAACTCTTGGAATCACAGTGTAACTGACTGGCTCAGAAGAGCCCACTGAGTCAGCCCTTAACCCCAGTGTGCAGAAGTTGTCAAAACGTGTTTTTCAGCCCAAATAAACACGTTTTGGCAACTTTGGTCAACAACATGTAAGTTATAGGGCAGGAACAGAACACTTTTCAAAACGTGTTTTTCAGCCCGAAATAAACGCGTTTTCTCAACTCTTGGAATCACAGTGTAACTGACTGGCTCAGAAGAGCCCACTGAGTCAGCCCTTAACCCCAGTGTGCAGAAGTTGTCAAAACGTGTTTTTCAGCACAAATAAACACGTTTTGGCAACTTTGGTCACCAACATGTAAGTTATAGGGCAGGAACAGAACACTTTTCAAAACGTGTTTTTCAGCCCGAAATAAACGCGTTTTCTCAACTCCTGGAATCACAGTGTAACTGACTGGCTCAGAAGAGCCCACTGAGTCAGCCCTTAACCCCAGTGTGCAGAAGTTGTCAAAACGTGTTTTTCAGCACAAATAAACACGTTTTGGCAACTTTGGTCAACAACATGTAAGTTATAGGGCAGGAACAGAACACTTTTCAAAACGTGTATTTCAGCCCGAAATAAACGCGTTTTCTCAACCCTTGGAATCACAGTGTAACTGACTGGCTCAGAAGAGCCCACTGAGTCAGCCCTTAACCCCAGTGTGCAGAAGTTGTCAAAACGTGTTTTTAAGCACAAATAAACACGTTTTGGCAACTTTGGTCACCAACATGTAAGTTATAGGGCAGGAACAGAACACTTTTCAAAACGTGTTTTTCAGCCCGAAATAAACGCGTTTTCTCAACTCCTGGAATCACAGTGTAACTGACTGGCTCAGAAGAGCCCACTGAGTCAGCCCTTAACCCCAGTGTGCAGAAGTTGTCAAAACGTGTTTTTCAGCACAAATAAACACGTTTTGGCAACTTTGGTCACCAACATGTAAGTTATAGGGCAGGAACAGAACACTTTTCAAAACGTGTTTTTCAGCCCGAAATAAACGCGTTTTCTCAACCCTTGGAATCACAGTGTAACTGACTGGCTCAGAAGAGCCCACTGAGTCAGCCCTTAACCCCAGTGTGCAGAAGTTGTCAAAACGTGTTTTTCAGCCCAAATAAACACGTTTTGGCAACTTTGGTCACCAACATGTAAGTTATAGGGCAGGAACAGAACACTTTTCAAAACGTGTTTTTCAGCCCGAAATAAACGCGTTTTCTCAACTCCTGGAATCACAGTGTAACTGACTGGCTCAGAAGAGCCCACTGAGTCAGCCCTTAACCCCAGTGTGCAGAAGTTGTCAAAACGTGTTTTTCAGCACAAATAAACACGTTTTGGCAACTTTGGTCAACAACATGTAAGTTATAGGGCAGGAACAGAACACTTTTCAAAACGTGTTTTTCAGCCCGAAATAAACGCGTTTTCTCAACCCTTGGAATCACAGTGTAACTGACTGGCTCAGAAGAGCCCAATGAGTCAGCCCTTAACCCCAGTGTGCAGAAGTTGTCAAAACGTGTTTTTCAGCACAAATAAACACGTTTTGGCAACTTTGGTCAACAACATGTAAGTTATAGGGCAGGAACAGAACACTTTTCAAAACGTGTTTTTCAGCCCGAAATAAATGCGTTTTCTCAACTCTTGGAATCACAGTGTAACTGACTGGCTCAGAAGAGCCCACTGAGTCAGCCCTTAACCCCAGTGTGCAGAAGTTGTCAAAACGTGTTTTTCAGCACAAATAAACACGTTTTGGCAACTTTGGTCACCAACATGTAAGTTATAGGGCAGGAACAGAACACTTTTCAAAACGTGTTTTTCAGCCCGAAATAAACGCGTTTTCTCAACTCCTGGAATCACAGTGTAACTGACTGGCTCAGAAGAGCCCACTGAGTCAGCCCTTAACCCCAGTGTGCAGAAGTTGTCAAAACGTGTTTTTCAGCCCAAATAAACACGTTTTGGCAACTTTGGTCACCAACATGTAAGTTATAGGGCAGGAACAGAACACTTTTCAAAACGTGTTTTTCAGCCCGAAATAAACGCGTTTTCTCAACCCTTGGAATCACAGTGTAACTGACTGGCTCAGAAGAGCCCACTGAGTCAGCCCTTAACCCCAGTGTGCAGAAGTTGTCAAAACGTGTTTTTCAGCCCAAATAAACACGTTTTGGCAACTTTGGTCAACAACATGTAAGTTATAGGGCAGGAACAGAACACTTTTCAAAACGTGTTTTTCAGCCCGAAATAAACGCGTTTTCTCAACTCTTGGAATCACAGTGTAACTGACTGGCTCAGAAGAGCCCACTGAGTCAGCCCTTAACCCCAGTGTGCAGAAGTTGTCAAAACGTGTTTTTCAGCCCAAATAAACACGTTTTGGCAACTTTGGTCACCAACATGTAAGTTATAGGGCAGGAACAGAACACTTTTCAAAACGTGTTTTTCAGCCCAAAATAAACGCGTTTTCTCAACCCTTGGAATCACAGTGTAACTGACTGGCTCAGAAGAGCCCACTGAGTCAGCCCTTAACCCCAGTGTGCAGAAGTTGTCAAAACGTGTTTTTCAGCACACATAAACACGTTTTGGCAACTTTGGTCAACAACATGTAAGTTATAGGGCAGGAACAGAACACTTTTCAAAACGTGTTTTTCAGCCCGAAATAAACGCGTTTTCTCAACCCTTGGAATCACAGTGTAACTGACTGGCTCAGAAGAGCCCACTGAGTCAGCCCTTAACCCCAGTGTGCAGAAGTTGTCAAAACGTGTTTTTCAGCACAAATAAACACGTTTTGGCAACTTTGGTCACCAACATGTAAGTTATAGGGCAGGAACAGAATACTTTTCAAAACGTGTTTTTCAGCCCGAAATAAACGCGTTTTCTCAACCCTTGGAATCACAGTGTAACTGACTGGCTCAGAAGAGCCCACTGAGTCAGCCCTTAACCCCAGTGTGCAGAAGTTGTCAAAACGTGTTTTTAAGCACAAATAAACACGTTTTGGCAACTTTGGTCACCAACATGTAAGTTATAGGGCAGGAACAGAACACTTTTCAAAACGTGTTTTTCAGCCCGAAATAAACGCGTTTTCTCAACTCTTGGAATCACAGTGTAACTGACTGGCTCAGAAGACCCCACTGATTCAGCCCTTAACCCCAGTGTGCAGAAGTTGTCAAAACTTGTTTTTCAGCACAAATAAACACGTTTTGGCAACTTTGGTCACCAACATGTAAGTTATAGGGCAGGAACAGAACACTTTTCAAAACGTGTTTTTCAGCCCGAAATAAACGCGTTTTCTCAACTCCTGGAATCACAGTGTAACTGACTGGCTCAGAAGAGCCCACTGAGTCAGCCCTTAACCCCAGTGTCCAGAAGTTGTCAAAACGTGTTTTTCAGCACAAATAAACACGTTTTGGCAACTTTGGTCAACAACATGTAAGTTATAGGGCAGGAACAGAACACTTTTCAAAACGTGTTTTTCAGCCCGAAATAAACGCGTTTTCTCAACTCTTGGAATCACAGTGTAACTGACTGGCTCAGAAGAGCCCACTGAGTCAGCCCTTAACCCCAGTGTGCAGAAGTTGTCAAAACGTGTTTTTCAGCACAAATAAACACGTTTTGGCAACTTTGGTCACCAACATGTAAGTTATAGGGCAGGAACAGAACACTTTTCAAAACGTGTTTTTCAGCCCGAAATAAACGCGTTTTCTCAACTCCTGGAATCACAGTGTAACTGACTGGCTCAGAAGAGCCCACTGAGTCAGCCCTTAACCCCAGTGTGCAGAAGTTGTCAAAACGTGTTTTTCAGCCCAAATAAACACGTTTTGGCAACTTTGGTCAACAACATGTAAGTTATAGGGCAGGAACAGAACACTTTTCAAAACGTGTTTTTCAGCCCGAAGTAAACGCGTTTTCTCAACTCTTGGAATCACAGTGTAACTGACTGGCTCAGAAGAGCCCACTGAGTCAGCCCTTAACCCCAGTGTGCAGAAGTTGTCAAAACGTGTTTTTCAGCCCAAATAAACACGTTTTGGCAACTTTGGTCACCAACATGTAAGTTATAGGGCAGGAACAGAACACTTTTCAAAACGTGTTTTTCAGCCCGAAATAAACGCGTTTTCTCAACTCTTGGAATCACAGTGTAACTGACTGGCTCAGAAGAGCCCACTGAGTCAGCCCTTAACCCCAGTGTGCAGAAGTTGTCAAAACGTGTTTTTCAGCCCAAATAAACACGTTTTGGCAACTTTGGTCACCAACATGTAAGTTATAGGGCAGGAACAGAACACTTTTCAAAACGTGTTTTTCAGCCCGAAATAAACGCGTTTTCTCAACTCTTGGAATCACAGTGTAACTGACTGGCTCAGAAGAGCCCACTGAGTCAGCCCTTAACCCCAGTGTGCAGAAGTTGTCAAAACGTGTTTTTCAGCACAAATAAACACGTTTTGGCAACTTTGGTCAACAACATGTAAGTTATAGGGCAGGAACAGAACACTTTTCAAAACGTGTTTTTCAGCCCGAAATAAACGCGTTTTCTCAACCCTTGGAATCACAGTGTAACTGACTGGCTCAGAAGAGCCCACTGAGTCAGCCCTTAACCCCAGTGTGCAGAAGTTGTCAAAACGTGTTTTTCAGCACAAATAAACACGTTTTGGCAACTTTGGTCACCAACATGTAAGTTATAGGGCAGGAACAGAACACTTTTCAAAACGTGTTTTTCAGCCCGAAATAAACGCGTTTTCTCAACTCCTGGAATCACAGTGTAACTGACTGGCTCAGAAGAGCCCACTGAGTCAGCCCTTAACCCCAGTGTGCAGAAGTTGTCAAAACGTGTTTTTAAGCACAAATAAACACGTTTTGGCAACTTTGGTCACCAACATGTAAGTTATAGGGCAGGAACAGAACACTTTTCAAAACATGTTTTTCAGCCCGAAATAAACGCGTTTTCTCAACTCTTGGAATCACAGTGTAACTGACTGGCTCAGAAGAGCCCACTGATTCAGCCCTTAACCCCAGTGTGCAGAAGTTGTCAAAACGTGTTTTTCAGCACAAATAAACACGTTTTGGCAACTTTGGTCACCAACATGTAAGTTATAGGGCAGGAACAGAACACTTTTCAAAACGTGTTTTTCAGCCCGAAATAAACGCGTTTTCTCAACTCCTGGAATCACAGTGTAACTGACTGGCTCAGAAGAGCCCACTGAGTCAGCCCTTAACCCCAGTGTGCAGAAGTTGTCAAAACGTGTTTTTCAGCACAAATAAACACGTTTTGGCAACTTTGGTCAACAACATGTAAGTTATAGGGCAGGAACAGAACACTTTTCAAAACGTGTTTTTCAGCCCGAAATAAACGCGTTTTCTCAACTCTTGGAATCACAGTGTAACTGACTGGCTCAGAAGAGCCCACTGAGTCAGCCCTTAACCCCAGTGTGCAGAAGTTGTCAAAACGTGTTTTTCAGCACAAATAAACACGTTTTGGCAACTTTGGTCAATAACATGTAAGTTATAGGGCAGGAACAGAACACTTTTCAAAACGTGTTTTTCAGCCCGAAATAAACGCGTTTTCTCAACTCTTGGAATCACAGTGTAACTGACTGGCTCAGAAGAGCCCACTGAGTCAGCCCTTAACCCCAGTGTGCAGAAGTTGTCAAAACGTGTTTTTCAGCACAAATAAACACGTTTTGGCAACTTTGGTCACCAACATGTAAGTTATAGGGCAGGAACAGAACACTTTTCAAAACGTGTTTTTCAGCCCGAAAAAAACGCGTTTTCTCAACTCCTGTAATCACAGTGTAACTGACTGGCTCAGAAGAGCCCACTGAGTCAGCCCTTAACCCCAGTGTGCAGAAGTTGTCAAAACGTGTTTTTCAGCACAAATAAACACGTTTTGGCAACTTTGGTCACCAACATGTAAGTTATAGGGCAGGAACAGAACACTTTTCAAAACGTGTTTTTCAGCCCGAAATAAACGCGTTTTCTCAACTCCTGGAATCACAGTGTAACTGACTGGCTCAGAAGAGCCCACTGAGTCAGCCCTTAACCCCAGTGTGCAGAAGTTGTCAAAACGTGTTTTTCAGCACAAATAAACACGTTTTGGCAGCTTTGGTCAACAACATGTAAGTTATAGGGCAGGAACAGAACACTTTTCAAAACGTGTTTTTCAGCCCGAAATAAACGCGTTTTCTCAACTCCTGGAATCACAGTGTAACTGACTGGCTCAGAAGAGCCCACTGAGTCAGCCCTTAACCCCAGTGTGCAGAAGTTGTCAAAACGTGTTTTTCAGCACAAATAAACACGTTTTGGCAACTTTGGTCACCAACATGTAAGTTATAGGGCAGGAACAGAACACTTTTCAAAACGTGTTTTTCAGCCCGAAATAAACGCGTTTTCTCAACTCCTGGAATCACAGTGTAACTGACTGGCTCAGAAGAGCCCACTGAGTCAGCCCTTAACCCCAGTGTGCAGAAGTTGTCAAAACGTGTTTTTCAGCACAAATAAACACGTTTTGGCAACTTTGGTCAACAACATGTAAGTTATAGGGCAGGAACAGAACACTTTTCAAAACGTGTTTTTCAGCCCGAAATAAACGCGTTTTCTCAACCCTTGGAATCACAGTGTAACTGACTGGCTCAGAAGAGCCCACTGAGTCAGCCCTTAACCCCAGTGTGCAGAAGTTGTCAAAACGTGTTTTTAAGCACAAATAAACACGTTTTGGCAACTTTGGTCACCAACATGTAAGTTATAGGGCAGGAACAGAACACTTTTCAAAACGTGTTTTTCAGCCCGAAATAAACGCGTTTTCTCAACTCCTGGAATCACAGTGTAACTGACTGGCTCAGAAGAGCCCACTGAGTCAGCCCTTAACCCCAGTGTGCAGAAGTTGTCAAAACGTGTTTTTCAGCACAAATAAACACGTTTTGGCAACTTTGGTCACCAACATGTAAGTTATAGGGCAGGAACAGAACACTTTTCAAAACGTGTTTTTCAGCCCGAAAAAAACGCGTTTTCTCAACTCCTGTAATCACAGTGTAACTGACTGGCTCAGAAGAGCCCACTGAGTCAGCCCTTAACCCCAGTGTGCAGAAGTTGTCAAAACGTGTTTTTCAGCACAAATAAACACGTTTTGGCAACTTTGGTCACCAACATGTAAGTTATAGGGCAGGAACAGAACACTTTTCAAAACGTGTTTTTCAGCCCGAAATAAACGCGTTTTCTCAACTCCTGGAATCACAGTGTAACTGACTGGCTCAGAAGAGCCCACTGAGTCAGCCCTTAACCCCAGTGTGCAGAAGTTGTCAAAACGTGTTTTTCAGCACAAATAAACACGTTTTGGCAGCTTTGGTCAACAACATGTAAGTTATAGGGCAAGAACAGAACACTTTTCAAAACGTGTTTTTCAGCCCGAAATAAACGCGTTTTCTCAAATCCTGGAATCACAGTGTAACTGACTGGCTCAGAAGAGCCCACTGAGTCAGCCCTTAACCCCAGTGTGCAGAAGTTGTCAAAACGTGTTTTTCAGCACAAATAAACACGTTTTGGCAACTTTGGTCACCAACATGTAAGTTATAGGGCAGGAACAGAACACTTTTCAAAACGTGTTTTTCAGCCCGAAATAAATGCGTTTTCTCAACTCTTGGAATCACAGTGTAACTGACTGGCTCAGAAGAGCCCACTGAGTCAGCCCTTAACCCCAGTGTGCAGAAGTTGTCAAAACGTGTTTTTCAGCACAAATAAACACGTTTTGGCAACTTTGGTCAACAACATGTAAGTTATAGGGCAGGAACAGAACACTTTTCAAAACGTGTTTTTCAGCCCGAAATAAACGCGTTTTCTCAACTCTTGGAATCACAGTGTAACTGACTGGCTCAGAAGAGCCCACTGAGTCAGCCCTTAACCCCAGTGTGCAGAAGTTGTCAAAACGTGTTTTTCAGCACAAATAAACACGTTTTGGCAACTTTGGTCACCAACATGTAAGTTATAGGGCAGGAACAGAACACTTTTCAAAACGTGTTTTTCAGCCCGAAATAAACGCGTTTTCTCAACTCCTGGAATCACAGTGTAACTGACTGGCTCAGAAGAGCCCACTGAGTCAGCCCTTAACCCCAGTGTGCAGAAGTTGTCAAAACGTGTTTTTCAGCCCAAATAAACACGTTTTGGCAACTTTGGTCAACAACATGTAAGTTATAGGGCAGGAACAGAACACTTTTCAAAACGTGTTTTTCAGCCCGAAATAAACGCGTTTTCTCAACTCTTGGAATCACAGTGTAACTGACTGGCTCAGAAGAGCCCACTGAGTCAGCCCTTAACCCCAGTGTGCAGAAGTTGTCAAAACGTGTTTTTCAGCACAAATAAACACGTTTTGGCAACTTTGGTCAACAACATGTAAGTTATAGGGCAGGAACAGAACACTTTTCAAAACGTGTTTTTCAGCCCGAAATAAACGCGTTTTCTCAACCCTTGGAATCACAGTGTAACTGACTGGCTCAGAAGAGCCCACTGAGTCAGCCCTTAACCCCAGTGTGCAGAAGTTGTCAAAACGTGTTTTTCAGCACAAATAAACACGTTTTGGCAACTTTGGTCACCAACATGTAAGTTATAGGGCAGGAACAGAACACTTTTCAAAACGTGTTTTTCAGCCCGAAATAAACGCGTTTTCTCAACTCCTGGAATCACAGTGTAACTGACTGGCTCAGAAGAGCCCACTGAGTCAGCCCTTAACCCCAGTGTGCAGAAGTTGTCAAAACGTGTTTTTAAGCACAAATAAACACGTTTTGGCAACTTTGGTCACCAACATGTAAGTTATAGGGCAGGAACAGAACACTTTTCAAAACGTGTTTTTCAGCCCGAAATAAACGCGTTTTCTCAACTCTTGGAATCACAGTGTAACTGACTGGCTCAGAAGAGCCCACTGATTCAGCCCTTAACCCCAGTGTGCAGAAGTTGTCAAAACGTGTTTTTCAGCACAAATAAACACGTTTTGGCAACTTTGGTCACCAACATGTAAGTTATAGGGCAGGAACAGAACACTTTTCAAAACGTGTTTTTCAGCCCGAAATAAACGCGTTTTCTCAACTCCTGGAATCACAGTGTAACTGACTGGCTCAGAAGAGCCCACTGAGTCAGCCCTTAACCCCAGTGTGCAGAAGTTGTCAAAACGTGTTTTTCAGCACAAATAAACACGTTTTGGCAACTTTGGTCAACAACATGTAAGTTATAGGGCAGGAACAGAACACTTTTCAAAACGTGTTTTTCAGCCCGAAATAAACGCGTTTTCTCAACTCTTGGAATCACAGTGTAACTGACTGGCTCAGAAGAGCCCACTGAGTCAGCCCTTAACCCCAGTGTGCAGAAGTTGTCAAAACGTGTTTTTCAGCACAAATAAACACGTTTTGGCAACTTTGGTCAACAACATGTAAGTTATAGGGCAGGAACAGAACACTTTTCAAAACGTGTTTTTCAGCCCGAAATAAACGCGTTTTCTCAACTCTTGGAATCACAGTGTAACTGACTGGCTCAGAAGAGCCCACTGAGTCAGCCCTTAACCCCAGTGTGCAGAAGTTGTCAAAACGTGTTTTTCAGCACAAATAAACACGTTTTGGCAACTTTGGTCACCAACATGTAAGTTATAGGGCAGGAACAGAACACTTTTCAAAACGTGTTTTTCAGCCCGAAAAAAACGCGTTTTCTCAACTCCTGTAATCACAGTGTAACTGACTGGCTCAGAAGAGCCCACTGAGTCAGCCCTTAACCCCAGTGTGCAGAAGTTGTCAAAACGTGTTTTTTCAGCACAAATAAACACGTTTTGGCAACTTTGGTCACCAACATGTAAGTTATAGGGCAGGAACAGAACACTTTTCAAAACGTGTTTTTCAGCCCGAAATAAACGCGTTTTCTCAACTCCTGGAATCACAGTGTAACTGACTGGCTCAGAAGAGCCCACTGAGTCAGCCCTTAACCCCAGTGTGCAGAAGTTGTCAAAACGTGTTTTTCAGCACAAATAAACACGTTTTGGCAGCTTTGGTCAACAACATGTAAGTTATAGGGCAGGAACAGAACACTTTTCAAAACGTGTTTTTCAGCCCGAAATAAACGCGTTTTCTCAACTCCTGGAATCACAGTGTAACTGACTGGCTCAGAAGAGCCCACTGAGTCAGCCCTTAACCCCAGTGTGCAGAAGTTGTCAAAACGTGTTTTTCAGCACAAATAAACACGTTTTGGCAACTTTGGTCACCAACATGTAAGTTATAGGGCAGGAACAGAACACTTTTCAAAACGTGTTTTTCAGCCCGAAATAAACGCGTTTTCTCAACTCCTGGAATCACAGTGTAACTGACTGGCTCAGAAGAGCCCACTGAGTCAGCCCTTAACCCCAGTGTGCAGAAGTTGTCAAAACGTGTTTTTCAGCACAAATAAACACGTTTTGGCAATTTTGGTCAACAACATGTAAGTTATAGGGCAGGAACAGAACACTTTTCAAAACGTGTTTTTCAGCCCGAAATAAACGCGTTTTCTCAACCCTTGGAATCACAGTGTAACTGACTGGCTCAGAAGAGCCCACTGAGTCAGCCCTTAACCCCAGTGTGCAGAAGTTGTCAAAACGTGTTTTTCAGCACAAATAAACACGTTTTGGCAACTTTGGTCACCAACATGTAAGTTATAGGGCAGGAACAGAACACTTTTCAAAACGTGTTTTTCAGCCCAAAATAAACGCGTTTTCTCAACCCTTGGAATCACAGTGTAACTGACTGGCTCAGAAGAGCCCACTGAGTCAGCCCTTAACCCCAGTGTGCAGAAGTTGTCAAAACGTGTTTTTCAGCACACATAAACACGTTTTGGCAACTTTGGTCAACAACATGTAAGTTATAGGGCAGGAACAGAACACTTTTCAAAACGTGTTTTTCAGCCCGAAATAAACGCGTTTTCTCAACCCTTGGAATCACAGTGTAACTGACTGGCTCAGAAGAGCCCACTGAGTCAGCCCTTAACCCCAGTGTGCAGAAGTTGTCAAAACGTGTTTTTCAGCACAAATAAACACGTTTTGGCAACTTTGGTCACCAACATGTAAGTTATAGGGCAGGAACAGAATACTTTTCAAAACGTGTTTTTCAGCCCGAAATAAACGCGTTTTCTCAACCCTTGGAATCACAGTGTAACTGACTGGCTCAGAAGAGCCCACTGAGTCAGCCCTTAACCCCAGTGTGCAGAAGTTGTCAAAACGTGTTTTTAAGCACAAATAAACACGTTTTGGCAACTTTGGTCACCAACATGTAAGTTATAGGGCAGGAACAGAACACTTTTCAAAACGTGTTTTTCAGCCCGAAATAAACGCGTTTTCTCAACTCTTGGAATCACAGTGTAACTGACTGGCTCAGAAGACCCCACTGATTCAGCCCTTAACCCCAGTGTGCAGAAGTTGTCAAAACGTGTTTTTCAGCACAAATAAACACGTTTTGGCAACTTTGGTCACCAACATGTAAGTTATAGGGCAGGAACAGAACACTTTTCAAAACGTGTTTTTCAGCCCGAAATAAACGCGTTTTCTCAACTCCTGGAATCACAGTGTAACTGACTGGCTCAGAAGAGCCCACTGAGTCAGCCCTTAACCCCAGTGTCCAGAAGTTGTCAAAACGTGTTTTTCAGCACAAATAAACACGTTTTGGCAACTTTGGTCAACAACATGTAAGTTATAGGGCAGGAACAGAACACTTTTCAAAACGTGTTTTTCAGCCCGAAATAAACGCGTTTTCTCAACTCTTGGAATCACAGTGTAACTGACTGGCTCAGAAGAGCCAACTGAGTCAGCCCTTAACCCCAGTGTGCAGAAGTTGTCAAAACGTGTTTTTCAGCACAAATAAACACGTTTTGGCAACTTTGGTCACCAACATGTAAGTTATAGGGCAGGAACAGAACACTTTTCAAAACGTGTTTTTCAGCCCGAAATAAACGCGTTTTCTCAACTCTTGGAATCACAGTGTAACTGACTGGCTCAGAAGAGCCCACTGAGTCAGCCCTTAACCCCAGTGTGCAGAAGTTGTCAAAACGTGATTTCAGCCCAAATAAACACGTTTTGGCAACTTTGGTCACCAACATGTAAGTTATAGGGCAGGAACAGAACACTTTTCAAAACGTGTTTTTCAGCCCGAAATAAACGCGTTTTCTCAACTCTTGGAATCACAGTGTAACTGACTGGCTCAGAAGAGCCCACTGAGTCAGCCCTTAACCCCAGTGTGCAGAAGTTGTCAAAACGTGTTTTTCAGCCCAAATAAACACGTTTTGGCAACTTTGGTCACCAACATGTAAGTTATAGGGCAGGAACAGAACACTTTTCAAAACGTGTTTTTCAGCCCGAAATAAACGCGTTTTCTCAACTCTTGGAATAACAGTGTAACTGACTGGCTCAGAAGAGCCCACTGAGTCAGCCCTTAACCCCAGTGTGCAGAAGTTGTCAAAACGTGTTTTTCAGCACAAATAAACACGTTTTGGCAACTTTGGTCAACAACATGTAAGTTATAGGGCAGGAACAGAACACTTTTCAAAACGTGTTTTTCAGCCCGAAATAAACGCGTTTTCTCAACCCTTGGAATCACAGTGTAACTGACTGGCTCAGAAGAGCCCACTGAGTCAGCCCTTAACCCCAGTGTGCAGAAGTTGTCAAAACGTGTTTTTCAGCACAAATAAACACGTTTTGGCAACTTTGGTCACCAACATGTAAGTTATAGGGCAGGAACAGAACACTTTTCAAAACGTGTTTTTCAGCCCGAAATAAACGCGTTTTCTCAACTCCTGGAATCACAGTGTAACTGACTGGCTCAGAAGAGCCCACTGAGTCAGCCCTTAACCCCAGTGTGCAGAAGTTGTCAAAACGTGTTTTTAAGCACAAATAAACACGTTTTGGCAACTTTGGTCACCAACATGTAAGTTATAGGGCAGGAACAGAACACTTTTCAAAACGTGTTTTTCAGCCCGAAATAAACGCGTTTTCTCAACTCTTGGAATCACAGTGTAACTGACTGGCTCAGAAGAGCCCACTGATTCAGCCCTTAACCCCAGTGTGCAGAAGTTGTCAAAACGTGTTTTTCAGCACAAATAAACACGTTTTGGCAACTTTGGTCACCAACATGTAAGTTATAGGGCAGGAACAGAACACTTTTCAAAACGTGTTTTTCAGCCCGAAATAAACGCGTTTTCTCAACTCCTGGAATCACAGTGTAACTGACTGGCTCAGAAGAGCCCACTGAGTCAGCCCTTAACCCCAGTGTGCAGAAGTTGTCAAAACGTGTTTTTCAGCACAAATAAACACGTTTTGGCAACTTTGGTCAACAACATGTAAGTTATAGGGCAGGAACAGAACACTTTTCAAAACGTGTTTTTCAGCCCGAAATAAACGCGTTTTCTCAACTCTTGGAATCACAGTGTAACTGACTGGCTCAGAAGAGCCCACTGAGTCAGCCCTTAACCCCAGTGTGCAGAAGTTGTCAAAACGTGTTTTTCAGCACAAATAAACACGTTTTGGCAACTTTGGTCAACAACATGTAAGTTATAGGGCAGGAACAGAACACTTTTCAAAACGTGTTTTTCAGCCCGAAATAAACGCGTTTTCTCAACTCTTGGAATCACAGTGTAACTGACTGGCTCAGAAGAGCCCACTGAGTCAGCCCTTAACCCCAGTGTGCAGAAGTTGTCAAAACGTGTTTTTCAGCACAAATAAACACGTTTTGGCAACTTTGGTCACCAACATGTAAGTTATAGGGCAGGAACAGAACACTTTTCAAAACGTGTTTTTCAGCCCGAAAAAAACGCGTTTTCTCAACTCCTGTAATCACAGTGTAACTGACTGGCTCAGAAGAGCCCACTGAGTCAGCCCTTAACCCCAGTGTGCAGAAGTTGTCAAAACGTGTTTTTCAGCACAAATAAACACGTTTTGGCAACTTTGGTCACCAACATGTAAGTTATAGGGCAGGAACAGAACACTTTTCAAAACGTGTTTTTCAGCCCGAAATAAACGCGTTTTCTCAACTCCTGGAATCACAGTGTAACTGACTGGCTCAGAAGAGCCCACTGAGTCAGCCCTTAACCCCAGTGTGCAGAAGTTGTCAAAACGTGTTTTTCAGCACAAATAAACACGTTTTGGCAGCTTTGGTCAACAACATGTAAGTTATAGGGCAGGAACAGAACACTTTTCAAAACGTGTTTTTCAGCCCGAAATAAACGCGTTTTCTCAACTCCTGGAATCACAGTGTAACTGACTGGCTCAGAAGAGCCCACTGAGTCAGCCCTTAACCCCAGTGTGCAGAAGTTGTCAAAACGTGTTTTTCAGCACAAATAAACACGTTTTGGCAACTTTGGTCACCAACATGTAAGTTATAGGGCAGGAACAGAACACTTTTCAAAACGTGTTTTTCAGCCCGAAATAAACGCGTTTTCTCAACTCCTGGAATCACAGTGTAACTGACTGGCTCAGAAGAGCCCACTGAGTCAGCCCTTAACCCCAGTGTGCAGAAGTTGTCAAAACGTGTTTTTCAGCACAAATAAACACGTTTTGGCAACTTTGGTCAACAACATGTAAGTTATAGGGCAGGAACAGAACACTTTTCAAAACGTGTTTTTCAGCCCGAAATAAACGCGTTTTCTCAACCCTTGGAATCACAGTGTAACTGACTGGCTCAGAAGAGCCCACTGAGTCAGCCCTTAACCCCAGTGTGCAGAAGTTGTCAAAACGTGTTTTTAAGCACAAATAAACACGTTTTGGCAACTTTGGTCACCAACATGTAAGTTATAGGGCAGGAACAGAACACTTTTCAAAACGTGTTTTTCAGCCCGAAATAAACGCGTTTTCTCAACTCCTGGAATCACAGTGTAACTGACTGGCTCAGAAGAGCCCACTGAGTCAGCCCTTAACCCCAGTGTGCAGAAGTTGTCAAAACGTGTTTTTCAGCACAAATAAACACGTTTTGGCAACTTTGGTCACCAACATGTAAGTTATAGGGCAGGAACAGAACACTTTTCAAAACGTGTTTTTCAGCCCGAAAAAAACGCGTTTTCTCAACTCCTGTAATCACAGTGTAACTGACTGGCTCAGAAGAGCCCACTGAGTCAGCCCTTAACCCCAGTGTGCAGAAGTTGTCAAAACGTGTTTTTCAGCACAAATAAACACGTTTTGGCAACTTTGGTCACCAACATGTAAGTTATAGGGCAGGAACAGAACACTTTTCAAAACGTGTTTTTCAGCCCGAAATAAACGCGTTTTCTCAACTCCTGGAATCACAGTGTAACTGACTGGCTCAGAAGAGCCCACTGAGTCAGCCCTTAACCCCAGTGTGCAGAAGTTGTCAAAACGTGTTTTTCAGCACAAATAAACACGTTTTGGCAGCTTTGGTCAACAACATGTAAGTTATAGGGCAGGAACAGAACACTTTTCAAAACGTGTTTTTCAGCCCGAAATAAACGCGTTTTCTCAAATCCTGGAATCACAGTGTAACTGACTGGCTCAGAAGAGCCCACTGAGTCAGCCCTTAACCCCAGTGTGCAGAAGTTGTCAAAACGTGTTTTTCAGCACAAATAAACACGTTTTGGCAACTTTGGTCACCAACATGTAAGTTATAGGGCAGGAACAGAACACTTTTCAAAACGTGTTTTTCAGCCCGAAATAAATGCGTTTTCTCAACTCTTGGAATCACAGTGTAACTGACTGGCTCAGAAGAGCCCACTGAGTCAGCCCTTAACCCCAGTGTGCAGAAGTTGTCAAAACGTGTTTTTCAGCACAAATAAACACGTTTTGGCAACTTTGGTCAACAACATGTAAGTTATAGGGCAGGAACAGAACACTTTTCAAAACGTGTTTTTCAGCCCGAAATAAACGCGTTTTCTCAACTCTTGGAATCACAGTGTAACTGACTGGCTCAGAAGAGCCCACTGAGTCAGCCCTTAACCCCAGTGTGCAGAAGTTGTCAAAACGTGTTTTTCAGCACAAATAAACACGTTTTGGCAACTTTGGTCACCAACATGTAAGTTATAGGGCAGGAACAGAACACTTTTCAAAACGTGTTTTTCAGCCCGAAATAAACGCGTTTTCTCAACTCCTGGAATCACAGTGTAACTGACTGGCTCAGAAGAGCCCACTGAGTCAGCCCTTAACCCCAGTGTGCAGAAGTTGTCAAAACGTGTTTTTCAGCCCAAATAAACACGTTTTGGCAACTTTGGTCAACAACATGTAAGTTATAGGGCAGGAACAGAACACTTTTCAAAACGTGTTTTTCAGCCCGAAATAAACGCGTTTTCTCAACTCTTGGAATCACAGTGTAACTGACTGGCTCAGAAGAGCCCAATGAGTCAGCCCTTAACCCCAGTGTGCAGAAGTTGTCAAAACGTGTTTTTCAGCACAAATAAACACGTTTTGGCAACTTTGGTCAACAACATGTAAGTTATAGGGCAGGAACAGAACACTTTTCAAAACGTGTTTTTCAGCCCGAAATAAACGCGTTTTCTCAACCCTTGGAATCACAGTGTAACTGACTGGCTCAGAAGAGCCCACTGAGTCAGCCCTTAACCCCAGTGTGCAGAAGTTGTCAAAACGTGTTTTTCAGCACAAATAAACACGTTTTGGCAACTTTGGTCACCAACATGTAAGTTATAGGGCAGGAACAGAACACTTTTCAAAACGTGTTTTTCAGCCCGAAATAAACGCGTTTTCTCAACTCCTGGAATCACAGTGTAACTGACTGGCTCAGAAGAGCCCACTGAGTCAGCCCTTAACCCCAGTGTGCAGAAGTTGTCAAAACGTGTTTTTAAGCACAAATAAACACGTTTTGGCAACTTTGGTCACCAACATGTAAGTTATAGGGCAGGAACAGAACACTTTTCAAAACGTGTTTTTCAGCCCGAAATAAACGCGTTTTCTCAACTCTTGGAATCACAGTGTAACTGACTGGCTCAGAAGAGCCCACTGATTCAGCCCTTAACCCCAGTGTGCAGAAGTTGTCAAAACGTGTTTTTCAGCACAAATAAACACGTTTTGGCAACTTTGGTCACCAACATGTAAGTTATAGGGCAGGAACAGAACACTTTTCAAAACGTGTTTTTCAGCCCGAAATAAACGCGTTTTCTCAACTCCTGGAATCACAGTGTAACTGACTGGCTCAGAAGAGCCCACTGAGTCAGCCCTTAACCCCAGTGTGCAGAAGTTGTCAAAACGTGTTTTTCAGCACAAATAAACACGTTTTGGCAACTTTGGTCAACAACATGTAAGTTATAGGGCAGGAACAGAACACTTTTCAAAACGTGTTTTTCAGCCCGAAATAAACGCGTTTTCTCAACTCTTGGAATCACAGTGTAACTGACTGGCTCAGAAGAGCCCACTGAGTCAGCCCTTAACCCCAGTGTGCAGAAGTTGTCAAAACGTGTTTTTCAGCACAAATAAACACGTTTTGGCAACTTTGGTCAACAACATGTAAGTTATAGGGCAGGAACAGAACACTTTTCAAAACGTGTTTTTCAGCCCGAAATAAACGCGTTTTCTCAACTCTTGGAATCACAGTGTAACTGACTGGCTCAGAAGAGCCCACTGAGTCAGCCCTTAACCCCAGTGTGCAGAAGTTGTCAAAACGTGTTTTTCAGCACAAATAAACACGTTTTGGCAACTTTGGTCACCAACATGTAAGTTATAGGGCAGGAACAGAACACTTTTCAAAACGTGTTTTTCAGCCCGAAAAAAACGCGTTTTCTCAACTCCTGTAATCACAGTGTAACTGACTGGCTCAGAAGAGCCCACTGAGTCAGCCCTTAACCCCAGTGTGCAGAAGTTGTCAAAACGTGTTTTTTCAGCACAAATAAACACGTTTTGGCAACTTTGGTCACCAACATGTAAGTTATAGGGCAGGAACAGAACACTTTTCAAAACGTGTTTTTCAGCCCGAAATAAACGCGTTTTCTCAACTCCTGGAATCACAGTGTAACTGACTGGCTCAGAAGAGCCCACTGAGTCAGCCCTTAACCCCAGTGTGCAGAAGTTGTCAAAACGTGTTTTTCAGCACAAATAAACACGTTTTGGCAGCTTTGGTCAACAACATGTAAGTTATAGGGCAGGAACAGAACACTTTTCAAAACGTGTTTTTCAGCCCGAAATAAACGCGTTTTCTCAACTCCTGGAATCACAGTGTAACTGACTGGCTCAGAAGAGCCCACTGAGTCAGCCCTTAACCCCAGTGTGCAGAAGTTGTCAAAACGTGTTTTTCAGCACAAATAAACACGTTTTGGCAACTTTGGTCACCAACATGTAAGTTATAGGGCAGGAACAGAACACTTTTCAAAACGTGTTTTTCAGCCCGAAATAAACGCGTTTTCTCAACTCCTGGAATCACAGTGTAACTGACTGGCTCAGAAGAGCCCACTGAGTCAGCCCTTAACCCCAGTGTGCAGAAGTTGTCAAAACGTGTTTTTCAGCACAAATAAACACGTTTTGGCAACTTTGGTCAACAACATGTAAGTTATAGGGCAGGAACAGAACACTTTTCAAAACGTGTTTTTCAGCCCGAAATAAACGCGTTTTCTCAACCCTTGGAATCACAGTGTAACTGACTGGCTCAGAAGAGCCCACTGAGTCAGCCCTTAACCCCAGTGTGCAGAAGTTGTCAAAACGTGTTTTTAAGCACAAATAAACACGTTTTGGCAACTTTGGTCACCAACATGTAAGTTATAGGGCAGGAACAGAACACTTTTCAAAACGTGTTTTTCAGCCCGAAATAAACGCGTTTTCTCAACTCCTGGAATCACAGTGTAACTGACTGGCTCAGAAGAGCCCACTGAGTCAGCCCTTAACCCCAGTGTGCAGAAGTTGTCAAAACGTGTTTTTCAGCACAAATAAACACGTTTTGGCAACTTTGGTCACCAACATGTAAGTTATAGGGCAGGAACAGAACACTTTTCAAAACGTGTTTTTCAGCCCGAAAAAAACGCGTTTTCTCAACTCCTGTAATCACAGTGTAACTGACTGGCTCAGAAGAGCCCACTGAGTCAGCCCTTAACCCCAGTGTGCAGAAGTTGTCAAAACGTGTTTTTCAGCACAAATAAACACGTTTTGGCAACTTTGGTCACCAACATGTAAGTTATAGGGCAGGAACAGAACACTTTTCAAAACGTGTTTTTCAGCCCGAAATAAACGCGTTTTCTCAACTCCTGGAATCACAGTGTAACTGACTGGCTCAGAAGAGCCCACTGAGTCAGCCCTTAACCCCAGTGTGCAGAAGTTGTCAAAACGTGTTTTTCAGCACAAATAAACACGTTTTGGCAGCTTTGGTCAACAACATGTAAGTTATAGGGCAGGAACAGAACACTTTTCAAAACGTGTTTTTCAGCCCGAAATAAACGCGTTTTCTCAAATCCTGGAATCACAGTGTAACTGACTGGCTCAGAAGAGCCCACTGAGTCAGCCCTTAACCCCAGTGTGCAGAAGTTGTCAAAACGTGTTTTTCAGCACAAATAAACACGTTTTGGCAACTTTGGTCACCAACATGTAAGTTATAGGGCAGGAACAGAACACTTTTCAAAACGTGTTTTTCAGCCCGAAATAAATGCGTTTTCTCAACTCTTGGAATCACAGTGTAACTGACTGGCTCAGAAGAGCCCACTGAGTCAGCCCTTAACCCCAGTGTGCAGAAGTTGTCAAAACGTGTTTTTCAGCACAAATAAACACGTTTTGGCAACTTTGGTCAACAACATGTAAGTTATAGGGCAGGAACAGAACACTTTTCAAAACGTGTTTTTCAGCCCGAAATAAACGCGTTTTCTCAACCCTTGGAATCACAGTGTAACTGACTGGCTCAGAAGAGCCCACTGAGTCAGCCCTTAACCCCAGTGTGCAGAAGTTGTCAAAACGTGTTTTTCAGCACAAATAAACACGTTTTGGCAACTTTGGTCAACAACATGTAAGTTATAGGGCAGGAACAGAACACTTTTCAAAACGTGTTTTTCAGCCCGAAATAAACGCGTTTTCTCAACTCTTGGAATCACAGTGTAACTGACTGGCTCAGAAGAGCCCACTGATTCAGCCCTTAACCCCAGTGTGCAGAAGTTGTCAAAACGTGTTTTTCAGCACAAATAAACACGTTTTGGCAACTTTGGTCACCAACATGTAAGTTATAGGGCAGGAACAGAACACTTTTCAAAACGTGTTTTTCAGCCCGAAATAAACGCGTTTTCTCAACTCCTGGAATCACAGTGTAACTGACTGGCTCAGAAGAGCCCACTGAGTCAGCCCTTAACCCCAGTGTGCAGAAGTTGTCAAAACGTGTTTTTCAGCACAAATAAACACGTTTTGGCAACTTTGGTCAACAACATGTAAGTTATAGGGCAGGAACAGAACACTTTTCAAAACGTGTTTTTCAGCCCGAAATAAACGCGTTTTCTCAACTCCTGGAATCACAGTGTAACTGACTGGCTCAGAAGAGCCCACTGAGTCAGCCCTTAACCCCAGTGTGCAGAAGTTGTCAAAACGTGTTTTTCAGCACAAATAAACACGTTTTGGCAACTTTGGTCATCAACATGTAAGTTATAGGGCAGGAACAGAACACTTTTCAAAACGTGTTTTTCAGCCCGAAATAAACGCGTTTTCTCAACTCCTGGAATCACAGTGTAATTGACTGGCTCAGAAGAGCCCACTGAGTCAGCCCTTAACCCCAGTGTGCAGAAGTTGTCAAAACGTGTTTTTCAGCACAAATAAACACGTTTTGGCAACTTTGGTCAACAACATGTAAGTTATAGGGCAGGAACAGAACACTTTTCAAAACGTGTTTTTCAGCCCGAAATAAACGCGTTTTCTCAACCCTTGGAATCACAGTGTAACTGGCTGGCTCAGAAGAGCCCAATGAGTCAGCCCTTAACCCCAGTGTGCAGAAGTTGTCAAAACGTGTTTTTCAGCACAAATAAACACGTTTTGGCAACTTTGGTCAACAACATGTAAGTTATAGGGCAGGAACAGAACACTTTTCAAAACGTGTTTTTCAGCCCGAAATAAACGCGTTTTCTCAACCCTTGGAATCACAGTGTAACTGACTGGCTCAGAAGAGCCCACTGAGTCAGCCCTTAACCCCAGTGTGCAGAAGTTGTCAAAACGTGTTTTTAAGCACAAATAACCACGTTTTGGCAACTTTGGTCACCAACATGTAAGTTATAGGGCAGGAACAGAACACTTTTCAAAACGTGTTTTTCAGCCCGAAATAAACGCGTTTTCTCAACTCTTGGAATCACAGTGTAACTGACTGGCTCAGAAGAGCCCACTGATTCAGCCCTTAACCCCAGTGTGCAGAAGTTGTCAAAACGTGTTTTTCAGCACAAATAAACACGTTTTGGCAACTTTGGTCACCAACATGTAAGTTATAGGGCAGGAACAGAACACTTTTCAAAACGTGTTTTTCAGCCCGAAATAAACGCGTTTTCTCAACTCCTGGAATCACAGTGTAACTGACTGGCTCAGAAGAGCCCACTGAGTCAGCCCTTAACCCCAGTGTGCAGAAGTTGTCAAAACGTGTTTTTCAGCACAAATAAACACGTTTTGGCAACTTTGGTCAACAACATGTAAGTTATAGGGCAGGAACAGAACACTTTTCAAAACGTGTTTTTCAGCCCGAAATAAACGCGTTTTCTCAACCCTTGGAATCACAGTGTAACTGACTGGCTCAGAAGAGCCCACTGAGTCAGCCCTTAACCCCAGTGTGCAGAAGTTGTCAAAACGTGTTTTTAAGCACAAATAAACACGTTTTGGCAACTTTGGTCACCAACATGTAAGTTATAGGGCAGGAACAGAACACTTTTCAAAACGTGTTTTTCAGCCCGAAATAAACGCGTTTTCTCAACTCCTGGAATCACAGTGTAACTGACTGGCTCAGAAGAGCCCACTGAGTCAGCCCTTAACCCCAGTGTGCAGAAGTTGTCAAAACGTGTTTTTCAGCACAAATAAACACGTTTTGGCAACTTTGGTCAACAACATGTAAGTTATAGGGCAGGAACAGAACACTTTTCAAAACGTGTTTTTCAGCCCGAAATAAACGCGTTTTCTCAACCCTTGGAATCACAGTGTAACTGACTGGCTCAGAAGAGCCCACTGAGTCAGCCCTTAACCCCAGTGTGCAGAAGTTGTCAAAACGTGTTTTTCAGCCCAAATAAACACGTTTTGGCAACTTTGGTCAACAACATGTAAGTTATAGGGCAGGAACAGAACACTTTTCAAAACGTGTTTTTCAGCCCGAAATAAACGCGTTTTCTCAACTCTTGGAATCACAGTGTAACTGACTGGCTCAGAAGAGCCCACTGAGTCAGCCCTTAACCCCAGTGTGCAGAAGTTGTCAAAACGTGTTTTTCAGCCCAAATAAACACGTTTTGGCAACTTTGGTCACCAACATGTAAGTTATAGGGCAGGAACAGAACACTTTTCAAAACGTGTTTTTCAGCCCAAAATAAACGCGTTTTCTCAACCCTTGGAATCACAGTGTAACTGACTGGCTCAGAAGAGCCCACTGAGTCAGCCCTTAACCCCAGTGTGCAGAAGTTGTCAAAACGTGTTTTTCAGCCCAAATAAACACGTTTTGGCAACTTTGGTCAACAACATGTAAGTTATAGGGCAGGAACAGAACACTTTTCAAAACGTGTTTTTCAGCCCGAAATAAACGCGTTTTCTCAACTCTTGGAATCACAGTGTAACTGACTGGCTCAGAAGAGCCCACTGAGTCAGCCCTTAACCCCAGTGTGCAGAAGTTGTCAAAACGTGTTTTTCAGCCCAAATAAACACGTTTTGGCAACTTTGGTCACCAACATGTAAGTTATAGGGCAGGAACAGAACACTTTTCAAAACGTGTTTTTCAGCCCGAAATAAACGCGTTTTCTCAACTCTTGGAATCACAGTGTAACTGACTGGCTCAGAAGAGCCCACTGATTCAGCCCTTAGCCCCAGTGTGCAGAAGTTGTCAAAACGTGTTTTTCAGCACAAATAAACACGTTTTGGCAACTTTGGTCACCAACATGTAAGTTATAGGGCAGGAACAGAACACTTTTCAAAACGTGTTTTTCAGCCCGAAATAAACGCGTTTTCTCAACTCCTGGAATCACAGTGTAACTGACTGGCTCAGAAGAGCCCACTGAGTCAGCCCTTAACCCCAGTGTGCAGAAGTTGTCAAAACGTGTTTTTCAGCACAAATAAACACGTTTTGGCAACTTTGGTCAACAACATGTAAGTTATAGGGCAGGAACAGAACACTTTTCAAAACGTGTTTTTCAGCCCGAAATAAACGCGTTTTCTCAACTCTTGGAATCACAGTGTAACTGACTGGCTCAGAAGAGCCCACTGAGTCAGCCCTTAACCCCAGTGTGCAGAAGTTGTCAAAACGTGTTTTTCAGCACAAATAAACACGTTTTGGCAACTTTGGTCAACAACATGTAAGTTATAGGGCAGGAACAGAACACTTTTTAAAACGTGTTTTTCAGCCCGAAATAAACGCGTTTTCTCAACCCTTGGAATCACAGTGTAACTGACTGGCTCAGAAGAGCCCACTGAGTCAGCCCTTAACCCCAGTGTGCAGAAGTTGTCAAAACGTGTTTTTCAGCACAAATAAACACGTTTTGGCAACTTTGGTCAACAACATGTAAGTTATAGGGCAGGAACAGAACACTTTTCAAAACGTGTTTTTCAGCCCGAAATAAACACGTTTTCTCAACTCTTGGAATCACAGTGTAACTGACTGGCTCAGAAGAGCCCACTGAGTCAGCCCTTAACCCCAGTGTGCAGAAGTTGTCAAAACGTGTTTTTCAGCACAAATAAACACGTTTTGGCAACTTTGGTCAACAACATGTAAGTTATAGGGCAGGAACAGAACACTTTTCAAAACGTGTTTTTCAGCCCGAAATAAACACGTTTTCTCAACTCTTGGAATCACAGTGTAACTGACTGGCTCAGAAGAGCCCACTGAGTCAGCCCTTAACCCCAGTGTGCAGAAGTTGTCAAAACGTGTTTTTCAGCACAAATAAACACGTTTTGGCAACTTTGGTCACCAACATGTAAGTTATAGGGCAGGAACAGAACACTTTTCAAAACGTGTTTTTCAGCCCGAAATAAACGCTTTTTCTCAACTCTTGGAATCACAGTGTAACTGACTGGCTCAGAAGAGCCCACTGAGTCAGCCCTTAACCCCAGTGTGCAGAAGTTGTCAAAACGTGTTTTTCAGCACAAATAAACACGTTTTGGCAACTTTGGTCAACAACATGCAAGTTATAGGGAAGGAACAGAACACTTTTCAAAACGTGTTTTTCAGCCCGACATAAACGCGTTTTCTCAACCCTTGGAATCACAGTGTAACTGACTGGCTCAGAAGAGCCCACTGAGTCAGCCCTTAACCCCAGTGTGCAGAAGTTGTCAAAACGTGTTTTTCAGCACAAATAAACACGTTTTGGCAACTTTGGTCACCAACATGTAAGTTATAGGGCAGGAACAGAACACTTTTCAAAACGTGTTTTTCAGCCAGAAATAAACGCGTTTTCTCAACCCTTGGAATCACAGTGTAACTGACTGGCTCAGAAGAGCCCACTAAGTCAGCCCTTAACCCCAGTGTGCAGAAGTTGTCAAAACGTGTTTTTCAGCCCAAATAAACACGTTTTGGCAACTTTGGTCACCAACATGTAAGTTATAGGGCAGGAACAGAACACTTTTCAAAACGTGTTTTTCAGCCCGAAATAAACGCGTTTTCTCAACTCCTGGAATCACAGTGTAACTGACTGGCTCAGAAGAGCCCACTGAGTCAGCCCTTAACCCCAGTGTGCAGAAGTTGTCAAAACGTGTTTTTCAGCACAAATAAACACGTTTTGGCAACTTTGGTCAACAACATGTAAGTTATAGGGCAGGAACAGAACACTTTTCAAAACGTGTTTTTCAGCCCGAAATAAACGCGTTTTCTCAACTCCTGGAATCACAGTGTAACTGACTGGCTCAGAAGAGCCCACTGAGTCAGCCCTTAACCCCAGTGTGCAGAAGTTGTCAAAACGTGTTTTTCAGCACAAATAAACACGTTTTGGCAACTTTGGTCAACAACATGTAAGTTATAGGGCAGGAACAGAACACTTTTCAAAACGTGTTTTTCAGCCCGAAATAAACGCGTTTTCTCAACTCTTGGAATCACAGTGTAACTGACTGGCTCAGAAGAGCCCACTGAGTCAGCCCTTAACCCCAGTGTGCAGAAGTTGTCAAAACGTGTTTTTCAGCACAAATAAACACGTTTTGGCAACTTTGGTCAACAACATGTAAGTTATAGGGCAGGAACAGAACACTTTTTAAAACGTGTTTTTCAGCCCGAAATAAACGCGTTTTCTCAACCCTTGGAATCACAGTGTAACTGACTGGCTCAGAAGAGCCCACTGAGTCAGCCCTTAACCCCAGTGTGCAGAAGTTGTCAAAACGTGTTTTTCAGCACAAATAAACACGTTTTGGCAACTTTGGTCAACAACATGTAAGTTATAGGGCAGGAACAGAACACTTTTCAAAACGTGTTTTTCAGCCCGAAATAAACACGTTTTCTCAACTCTTGGAATCACAGTGTAACTGACTGGCTCAGAAGAGCCCACTGAGTCAGCCCTTAACCCCAGTGTGCAGAAGTTGTCAAAACGTGTTTTTCAGCACAAATAAACACGTTTTGGCAACTTTGGTTACCAACATGTAAGTTATAGGGCAGGAACAGAACACTTTTCAAAACGTGTTTTTCAGCCCGAAATAAACGCGTTTTCTCAACCCTTGGAATCACAGTGTAACTGACTGGCTCAGAAGAGCCCACTGAGTCAGCCCTTAACCCCAGTGTGCAGAAGTTGTCAAAACGTGTTTTTAAGCACAGATAAACACGTTTTGGCAACTTTGGTCACCAACATGTAAGTTATAGGGCAGGAACAGAACACTTTTCAAAACGTGTTTTTCAGCCCGAAATAAACGCGTTTTCTCAACTCCTGGAATCACAGTGTAACTGACTGGCTCAGAAGAGCCCACTGAGTCAGCCCTTAACCCCAGTGTGCAGAAGTTGTCAAAACGTGTTTTTCAGCACAAATAAACACGTTTTGGCAACTTTGGTCAACAACATGTAAGTTATAGGGCAGGAACAGAACACTTTTCAAAACGTGTTTTTCAGCCCGAAATAAACACGTTTTCTCAACTCTTGGAATCACAGTGTAACTGACTGGCTCAGAAGAGCCCACTGAGTCAGCCCTTAACCCCAGTGTGCAGAAGTTGTCAAAACGTGTTTTTCAGCACAAATAAACACGTTTTGGCAACTTTGGTCACCAACATGTAAGTTATAGGGCAGGAACAGAACACTTTTCAAAACGTGTTTTTCAGCCCGAAATAAACGCTTTTTCTCAACTCTTGGAATCACAGTGTAACTGACTGGCTCAGAAGAGCCCACTGAGTCAGCCCTTAACCCCAGTGTGCAGAAGTTGTCAAAACGTGTTTTTCAGCACAAATAAACACGTTTTGGCAACTTTGGTCAACAACATGCAAGTTATAGGGAAGGAACAGAACACTTTTCAAAACGTGTTTTTCAGCCCGACATAAACGCGTTTTCTCAACCCTTGGAATCACAGTGTAACTGACTGGCTCAGAAGAGCCCACTGAGTCAGCCCTTAACCCCAGTGTGCAGAAGTTGTCAAAACGTGTTTTTCAGCACAAATAAACACGTTTTGGCAACTTTGGTCACCAACATGTAAGTTATAGGGCAGGAACAGAACACTTTTCAAAACGTGTTTTTCAGCCAGAAATAAACGCGTTTTCTCAACCCTTGGAATCACAGTGTAACTGACTGGCTCAGAAGAGCCCACTAAGTCAGCCCTTAACCCCAGTGTGCAGAAGTTGTCAAAACGTGTTTTTCAGCCCAAATAAACACGTTTTGGCAACTTTGGTCACCAACATGTAAGTTATAGGGCAGGAACAGAACACTTTTCAAAACGTGTTTTTCAGCCCGAAATAAACGCGTTTTCTCAACTCCTGGAATCACAGTGTAACTGACTGGCTCAGAAGAGCCCACTGAGTCAGCCCTTAACCCCAGTGTGCAGAAGTTGTCAAAACGTGTTTTTCAGCACAAATAAACACGTTTTGGCAACTTTGGTCAACAACATGTAAGTTATAGGGCAGGAACAGAACACTTTTCAAAACGTGTTTTTCAGCCCGAAATAAACGCGTTTTCTCAACTCCTGGAATCACAGTGTAACTGACTGGCTCAGAAGAGCCCACTGAGTCAGCCCTTAACCCCAGTGTGCAGAAGTTGTCAAAACGTGTTTTTCAGCACAAATAAACACGTTTTGGCAACTTTGGTCAACAACATGTAAGTTATAGGGCAGGAACAGAACACTTTTCAAAACGTGTTTTTCAGCCCGAAATAAACGCGTTTTCTCAACTCCTGGAATCACAGTGTAACTGACTGGCTCAGAAGAGCCCACTGAGTCAGCCCTTAACCCCAGTGTGCAGAAGTTGTCAAAACGTGTTTTTCAGCACAAATAAACACGTTTTGGCAACTTTGGTCAACAACATGTAAGTTATAGGGCAGGAACAGAACACTTTTCAAAACGTGTTTTTCAGCCCGAAATAAACGCGTTTTCTCAACCCTTGGAATCACAGTGTAACTGACTGGCTCAGAAGAGCCCACTGAGTCAGCCCTTAACCCCAGTGTGCAGAAGTTGTCAAAACGTGTTTTTCAGCACAAATAAACACGTTTTGGCAACTTTGGTCACCAACATGTAAGTTATAGGGCAGGAACAGAACACTTTTCAAAACGTGTTTTTCAGCCCGAAATAAACGCGTTTTCTCAACCCTTGGAATCACAGTGTAACTGACTGGCTCAGAAGAGCCCACTGAGTCAGCCCTTAACCCCAGTGTGCAGAAGTTGTCAAAACGTGTTTTTAAGCACAAATAAACACGTTTTGGCAACTTTGGTCACCAACATGTAAGTTATAGGGCAGGAACAGAACACTTTTCAAAACGTGTTTTTCAGCCCGAAATAAACGCGTTTTCTCAACTCCTGGAATCACAGTGTAACTGACTGGCTCAGAAGAGCCCACTGAGTCAGCCCTTAACCCCAGTGTGCAGAAGTTGTCAAAACGTGTTTTTCAGCACAAATAAACACGTTTTGGCAACTTTGGTCAACAACATGTAAGTTATAGGGCAGGAACAGAACACTTTTCAAAACGTGTTTTTCAGCCCGAAATAAACGCGTTTTCTCAACTCCTGGAATCACAGTGTAACTGACTGGCTCAGAAGAGCCCACTGAGTCAGCCCTTAACCCCAGTGTGCAGAAGTTGTCAAAACGTGTTTTTCAGCACAAATAAACACGTTTTGGCAACTTTGGTCAACAACATGTAAGTTATAGGGCAGGAACAGAACACTTTTCAAAACGTGTTTTTCAGCCCGAAATAAACGCGTTTTCTCAACTCCTGGAATCACAGTGTAACTGACTGGCTCAGAAGAGCCCACTGAGTCAGCCCTTAACCCCAGTGTGCAGAAGTTGTCAAAACGTGTTTTTCAGCACAAATAAACACGTTTTGGCAACTTTGGTCAACAACATGTAAGTTATAGGGCAGGAACAGAACACTTTTCAAAACGTGTTTTTCAGCCCGAAATAAACGCGTTTTCTCAACTCCTGGAATCACAGTGTAACTGACTGGCTCAGAAGAGCCCACTGAGTCAGCCCTTAACCCCAGTGTGCAGAAGTTGTCAAAACGTGTTTTTCAGCACAAATAAACACATTTTGGCAACTTTGGTCAACAACATGTAAGTTATAGGGCAGGAACAGAACACTTTTCAAAACGTGTTTTTCAGCCCGAAATAAACGCGTTTTCTCAACTCCTGGAATCACAGTGTAACTGACTGGCTCAGAAGAGCCCACTGAGTCAGCCCTTAACCCCAGTGTGCAGAAGTTGTCAAAACGTGTTTTTCAGCGCAAATAAACACGTTTTGGCAACTTTGGTCAACAACATGTAAGTTATAGGGCAGGAACAGAACACTTTTCAAAACGTGTTTTTCAGCCCGAAATAAACGCGTTTTCTCAACCCTTGGAATCACAGTGTAACTGACTGGCTCAGAAGAGCCCACTGAGTCAGCCCTTAACCCCAGTGTGCAGAAGTTGTCAAAACGTGTTTTTCAGCACAAATAAACACGTTTTGGCAACTTTGGTCACCAACATGTAAGTTATAGGGCAGGAACAGAACACTTTTCAAAACGTGTTTTTCAGCCCGAAATAAACGCGTTTTCTCAACCCTTGGAATCACAGTGTAACTGACTGGCTCAGAAGAGCCCACTGAGTCAGCCCTTAACCCCAGTGTGCAGAAGTTGTCAAAACGTGTTTTTCAGCACAAATAAACACGTTTTGGCAACTTTGGTCACCAACATGTAAGTTATAGGGCAGGAACAGAACACTTTTCAAAACGTGTTTTTCAGCCCGAAATAAACGCGTTTTCTCAACTCCTGGAATCACAGTGTAACTGACTGGCTCAGAAGAGCCCACTGATTCAGCCCTTAACCCCAGTGTGCAGAAGTTGTCAAAACGTGTTTTTCAGCCCAAATAAACACGTTTTGGCAACTTTGGTCAACAACATGTAAGTTATAGGGCAGGAACAGAACACTTTTCAAAACTTGTTTTTCAGCCCGAAATAAACGCGTTTTCTCAACTCCTGGAATCACAGTGTAACTGACTGGCTCAGAAGAGCCCACTGAGTCAGCCCTTAACCCCAGTGTGCAGAAGTTGTCAAAACGTGTTTTTCAGCACAAATAAACACGTTTTGGCAACTTTGGTCAACAACATGTAAGTTATAGGGCAGGAACAGAACACTTTTCAAAACATGTTTTTCAGCCCGAAATAAACGCGTTTTCTCAACCCTTGGAATCACAGTGTAACTGACTGGCTCAGAAGAGCCCACTGAGTCAGCCCTTAACCCCAGTGTGCAGAAGTTGTCAAAACGTGTTTTTCAGCACAAATAAACACGTTTTGGCAACTTTGGTCAAGAACATGTAAGTTATAGGGCAGGAACAGAACACTTTTCAAAACGTGTTTTTCAGCCCGAAATAAACACGTTTTCTCAACTCCTGGAATCACAGTGTAACTGACTGGCTCAGAAGAGCCCACTGATTCAGCCCTTAACCCCAGTGTGCAGAAGTTGTCAAAACGTGTTTTTCAGCCCAAATAAACACGTTTTGGCAACTTTGGTCAACAACATGTAAGTTATAGGGCAGGAACAGAACACTTTTCAAAACTTGTTTTTCAGCCCGAAATAAACGCGTTTTCTCAACTCCTGGAATCACAGTGTAACTGACTGGCTCAGAAGAGCCCACTGAGTCAGCCCTTAACCCCAGTGTGCAGAAGTTGTCAAAACGTGTTTTTCAGCACAAATAAACACGTTTTGGCAACTTTGGTCAACAACATGTAAGTTATAGGGCAGGAACAGAACACTTTTCAAAACGTGTTTTTCAGCCCAAAATAAACGCGTTTTCTCAACCCTTGGAATCACAGTGTAACTGACTGGCTCAGAAGAGCCCACTGAGTCAGCCCTTAACCCCAGTGTGCAGAAGTTGTCAAAACGTGTTTTTCAGCCCAAATAAACACGTTTTGGCAACTTTGGTCAACAACATGTAAGTTATAGGGCAGGAACAGAACACTTTTCAAAACGTGTTTTTCAGCCCGAAATAAACGCGTTTTCTCAACTCTTGGAATCACAGTGTAACTGACTGGCTCAGAAGAGCCCACTGAGTCAGCCCTTAACCCCAGTGTGCAGAAGTTGTCAAAACGTGTTTTTCAGCCCAAATAAACACGTTTTGGCAACTTTGGTCACCAACATGTAAGTTATAGGGCAGGAACAGAACACTTTTCAAAACGTGTTTTTCAGCCCGAAATAAACGCGTTTTCTCAACTCTTGGAATCACAGTGTAACTGACTGGCTCAGAAGAGCCCACTGATTCAGCCCTTAGCCCCAGTGTGCAGAAGTTGTCAAAACGTGTTTTTCAGCACAAATAAACACGTTTTGGCAACTTTGGTCACCAACATGTAAGTTATAGGGCAGGAACAGAACACTTTTCAAAACGTGTTTTTCAGCCCGAAATAAACGCGTTTTCTCAACTCCTGGAATCACAGTGTAACTGACTGGCTCAGAAGAGCCCACTGAGTCAGCCCTTAACCCCAGTGTGCAGAAGTTGTCAAAACGTGTTTTTCAGCACAAATAAACACGTTTTGGCAACTTTGGTCAACAACATGTAAGTTATAGGGCAGGAACAGAACACTTTTCAAAACGTGTTTTTCAGCCCGAAATAAACGCGTTTTCTCAACTCTTGGAATCACAGTGTAACTGACTGGCTCAGAAGAGCCCACTGAGTCAGCCCTTAACCCCAGTGTGCAGAAGTTGTCAAAACGTGTTTTTCAGCACAAATAAACACGTTTTGGCAACTTTGGTCAACAACATGTAAGTTATAGGGCAGGAACAGAACACTTTTTAAAACGTGTTTTTCAGCCCGAAATAAACGCGTTTTCTCAACCCTTGGAATCACAGTGTAACTGACTGGCTCAGAAGAGCCCACTGAGTCAGCCCTTAACCCCAGTGTGCAGAAGTTGTCAAAACGTGTTTTTCAGCACAAATAAACACGTTTTGGCAACTTTGGTCAACAACATGTAAGTTATAGGGCAGGAACAGAACACTTTTCAAAACGTGTTTTTCAGCCCGAAATAAACACGTTTTCTCAACTCTTGGAATCACAGTGTAACTGACTGGCTCAGAAGAGCCCACTGAGTCAGCCCTTAACCCCAGTGTGCAGAAGTTGTCAAAACGTGTTTTTCAGCACAAATAAACACGTTTTGGCAACTTTGGTCACCAACATGTAAGTTATAGGGCAGGAACAGAACACTTTTCAAAACGTGTTTTTCAGCCCGAAATAAACGCGTTTTCTCAACCCTTGGAATCACAGTGTAACTGACTGGCTCAGAAGAGCCCACTGAGTCAGCCCTTAACCCCAGTGTGCAGAAGTTGTCAAAACGTGTTTTTAAGCACAGATAAACACGTTTTGGCAACTTTGGTCACCAACATGTAAGTTATAGGGCAGGAACAGAACACTTTTCAAAACGTGTTTTTCAGCCCGAAATAAACGCGTTTTCTCAACTCCTGGAATCACAGTGTAACTGACTGGCTCAGAAGAGCCCACTGAGTCAGCCCTTAACCCCAGTGTGCAGAAGTTGTCAAAACGTGTTTTTCAGCACAAATAAACACGTTTTGGCAACTTTGGTCAACAACATGTAAGTTATAGGGCAGGAACAGAACACTTTTCAAAACGTGTTTTTCAGCCCGAAATAAACACGTTTTCTCAACTCTTGGAATCACAGTGTAACTGACTGGCTCAGAAGAGCCCACTGAGTCAGCCCTTAACCCCAGTGTGCAGAAGTTGTCAAAACGTGTTTTTCAGCACAAATAAACACGTTTTGGCAACTTTGGTCACCAACATGTAAGTTATAGGGCAGGAACAGAACACTTTTCAAAACGTGTTTTTCAGCCCGAAATAAACGCTTTTTCTCAACTCTTGGAATCACAGTGTAACTGACTGGCTCAGAAGAGCCCACTGAGTCAGCCCTTAACCCCAGTGTGCAGAAGTTGTCAAAACGTGTTTTTCAGCACAAATAAACACGTTTTGGCAACTTTGGTCAACAACATGCAAGTTATAGGGAAGGAACAGAACACTTTTCAAAACGTGTTTTTCAGCCCGACATAAACGCGTTTTCTCAACCCTTGGAATCACAGTGTAACTGACTGGCTCAGAAGAGCCCACTGAGTCAGCCCTTAACCCCAGTGTGCAGAAGTTGTCAAAACGTGTTTTTCAGCACAAATAAACACGTTTTGGCAACTTTGGTCACCAACATGTAAGTTATAGGGCAGGAACAGAACACTTTTCAAAACGTGTTTTTCAGCCAGAAATAAACGCGTTTTCTCAACCCTTGGAATCACAGTGTAACTGACTGGCTCAGAAGAGCCCACTAAGTCAGCCCTTAACCCCAGTGTGCAGAAGTTGTCAAAACGTGTTTTTCAGCCCAAATAAACACGTTTTGGCAACTTTGGTCACCAACATGTAAGTTATAGGGCAGGAACAGAACACTTTTCAAAACGTGTTTTTCAGCCCGAAATAAACGCGTTTTCTCAACTCCTGGAATCACAGTGTAACTGACTGGCTCAGAAGAGCCCACTGAGTCAGCCCTTAACCCCAGTGTGCAGAAGTTGTCAAAACGTGTTTTTCAGCACAAATAAACACGTTTTGGCAACTTTGGTCAACAACATGTAAGTTATAGGGCAGGAACAGAACACTTTTCAAAACGTGTTTTTCAGCCCGAAATAAACGCGTTTTCTCAACCCTTGGAATCACAGTGTAACTGACTGGCTCAGAAGAGCCCACTGAGTCAGCCCTTAACCCCAGTGTGCAGAAGTTGTCAAAACGTGTTTTTCAGCACAAATAAACACGTTTTGGCAACTTTGGTCACCAACATGTAAGTTATAGGGCAGGAACAGAACACTTTTCAAAACGTGTTTTTCAGCCCGAAATAAACGCGTTTTCTCAACCCTTGGAATCACAGTGTAACTGACTGGCTCAGAAGAGCCCACTGAGTCAGCCCTTAACCCCAGTGTGCAGAAGTTGTCAAAACGTGTTTTTAAGCACAAATAAACACGTTTTGGCAACTTTGGTCACCAACATGTAAGTTATAGGGCAGGAACAGAACACTTTTCAAAACGTGTTTTTCAGCCCGAAATAAACGCGTTTTCTCAACTCCTGGAATCACAGTGTAACTGACTGGCTCAGAAGAGCCCACTGAGTCAGCCCTTAACCCCAGTGTGCAGAAGTTGTCAAAACGTGTTTTTCAGCACAAATAAACACGTTTTGGCAACTTTGGTCAACAACATGTAAGTTATAGGGCAGGAACAGAACACTTTTCAAAACGTGTTTTTCAGCCCGAAATAAACGCGTTTTCTCAACTCCTGGAATCACAGTGTAACTGACTGGCTCAGAAGAGCCCACTGAGTCAGCCCTTAACCCCAGTGTGCAGAAGTTGTCAAAACGTGTTTTTCAGCACAAATAAACACGTTTTGGCAACTTTGGTCAACAACATGTAAGTTATAGGGCAGGAACAGAACACTTTTCAAAACGTGTTTTTCAGCCCGAAATAAACGCGTTTTCTCAACTCCTGGAATCACAGTGTAACTGACTGGCTCAGAAGAGCCCACTGAGTCAGCCCTTAACCCCAGTGTGCAGAAGTTGTCAAAACGTGTTTTTCAGCACAAATAAACACGTTTTGGCAACTTTGGTCAACAACATGTAAGTTATAGGGCAGGAACAGAACACTTTTCAAAACGTGTTTTTCAGCCCGAAATAAACGCGTTTTCTCAACTCCTGGAATCACAGTGTAACTGACTGGCTCAGAAGAGCCCACTGAGTCAGCCCTTAACCCCAGTGTGCAGAAGTTGTCAAAACGTGTTTTTCAGCACAAATAAACACATTTTGGCAACTTTGGTCAACAACATGTAAGTTATAGGGCAGGAACAGAACACTTTTCAAAACGTGTTTTTCAGCCCGAAATAAACGCGTTTTCTCAACTCCTGGAATCACAGTGTAACTGACTGGCTCAGAAGAGCCCACTGAGTCAGCCCTTAACCCCAGTGTGCAGAAGTTGTCAAAACGTGTTTTTCAGCGCAAATAAACACGTTTTGGCAACTTTGGTCAACAACATGTAAGTTATAGGGCAGGAACAGAACACTTTTCAAAACGTGTTTTTCAGCCCGAAATAAACGCGTTTTCTCAACCCTTGGAATCACAGTGTAACTGACTGGCTCAGAAGAGCCCACTGAGTCAGCCCTTAACCCCAGTGTGCAGAAGTTGTCAAAACGTGTTTTTCAGCACAAATAAACACGTTTTGGCAACTTTGGTCACCAACATGTAAGTTATAGGGCAGGAACAGAACACTTTTCAAAACGTGTTTTTCAGCCCGAAATAAACGCGTTTTCTCAACCCTTGGAATCACAGTGTAACTGACTGGCTCAGAAGAGCCCACTGAGTCAGCCCTTAACCCCAGTGTGCAGAAGTTGTCAAAACGTGTTTTTCAGCACAAATAAACACGTTTTGGCAACTTTGGTCACCAACATGTAAGTTATAGGGCAGGAACAGAACACTTTTCAAAACGTGTTTTTCAGCCCGAAATAAACGCGTTTTCTCAACTCCTGGAATCACAGTGTAACTGACTGGCTCAGAAGAGCCCACTGATTCAGCCCTTAACCCCAGTGTGCAGAAGTTGTCAAAACGTGTTTTTCAGCCCAAATAAACACGTTTTGGCAACTTTGGTCAACAACATGTAAGTTATAGGGCAGGAACAGAACACTTTTCAAAACTTGTTTTTCAGCCCGAAATAAACGCGTTTTCTCAACTCCTGGAATCACAGTGTAACTGACTGGCTCAGAAGAGCCCACTGAGTCAGCCCTTAACCCCAGTGTGCAGAAGTTGTCAAAACGTGTTTTTCAGCACAAATAAACACGTTTTGGCAACTTTGGTCAACAACATGTAAGTTATAGGGCAGGAACAGAACACTTTTCAAAACATGTTTTTCAGCCCGAAATAAACGCGTTTTCTCAACCCTTGGAATCACAGTGTAACTGACTGGCTCAGAAGAGCCCACTGAGTCAGCCCTTAACCCCAGTGTGCAGAAGTTGTCAAAACGTGTTTTTCAGCACAAATAAACACGTTTTGGCAACTTTGGTCAAGAACATGTAAGTTATAGGGCAGGAACAGAACACTTTTCAAAACGTGTTTTTCAGCCCGAAATAAACACGTTTTCTCAACTCCTGGAATCACAGTGTAACTGACTGGCTCAGAAGAGCCCACTGATTCAGCCCTTAACCCCAGTGTGCAGAAGTTGTCAAAACGTGTTTTTCAGCCCAAATAAACACGTTTTGGCAACTTTGGTCAACAACATGTAAGTTATAGGGCAGGAACAGAACACTTTTCAAAACTTGTTTTTCAGCCCGAAATAAACGCGTTTTCTCAACTCCTGGAATCACAGTGTAACTGACTGGCTCAGAAGAGCCCACTGAGTCAGCCCTTAACCCCAGTGTGCAGAAGTTGTCAAAACGTGTTTTTCAGCACAAATAAACACGTTTTGGCAACTTTGGTCAACAACATGTAAGTTATAGGGCAGGAACAGAACACTTTTCAAAACGTGTTTTTCAGCCCAAAATAAACGCGTTTTCTCAACCCTTGGAATCACAGTGTAACTGACTGGCTCAGAAGAGCCCACTGAGTCAGCCCTTAACCCCAGTGTGCAGAAGTTGTCAAAACGTGTTTTTCAGCCCAAATAAACACGTTTTGGCAACTTTGGTCAACAACATGTAAGTTATAGGGCAGGAACAGAACACTTTTCAAAACGTGTTTTTCAGCCCGAAATAAACGCGTTTTCTCAACTCTTGGAATCACAGTGTAACTGACTGGCTCAGAAGAGCCCACTGAGTCAGCCCTTAACCCCAGTGTGCAGAAGTTGTCAAAACGTGTTTTTCAGCCCAAATAAACACGTTTTGGCAACTTTGGTCACCAACATGTAAGTTATAGGGCAGGAACAGAACACTTTTCAAAACGTGTTTTTCAGCCCGAAATAAACGCGTTTTCTCAACTCTTGGAATCACAGTGTAACTGACTGGCTCAGAAGAGCCCACTGATTCAGCCCTTAGCCCCAGTGTGCAGAAGTTGTCAAAACGTGTTTTTCAGCACAAATAAACACGTTTTGGCAACTTTGGTCACCAACATGTAAGTTATAGGGCAGGAACAGAACACTTTTCAAAACGTGTTTTTCAGCCCGAAATAAACGCGTTTTCTCAACTCCTGGAATCACAGTGTAACTGACTGGCTCAGAAGAGCCCACTGAGTCAGCCCTTAACCCCAGTGTGCAGAAGTTGTCAAAACGTGTTTTTCAGCACAAATAAACACGTTTTGGCAACTTTGGTCAACAACATGTAAGTTATAGGGCAGGAACAGAACACTTTTCAAAACGTGTTTTTCAGCCCGAAATAAACGCGTTTTCTCAACTCTTGGAATCACAGTGTAACTGACTGGCTCAGAAGAGCCCACTGAGTCAGCCCTTAACCCCAGTGTGCAGAAGTTGTCAAAACGTGTTTTTCAGCACAAATAAACACGTTTTGGCAACTTTGGTCAACAACATGTAAGTTATAGGGCAGGAACAGAACACTTTTTAAAACGTGTTTTTCAGCCCGAAATAAACGCGTTTTCTCAACCCTTGGAATCACAGTGTAACTGACTGGCTCAGAAGAGCCCACTGAGTCAGCCCTTAACCCCAGTGTGCAGAAGTTGTCAAAACGTGTTTTTCAGCACAAATAAACACGTTTTGGCAACTTTGGTCAACAACATGTAAGTTATAGGGCAGGAACAGAACACTTTTCAAAACGTGTTTTTCAGCCCGAAATAAACACGTTTTCTCAACTCTTGGAATCACAGTGTAACTGACTGGCTCAGAAGAGCCCACTGAGTCAGCCCTTAACCCCAGTGTGCAGAAGTTGTCAAAACGTGTTTTTCAGCACAAATAAACACGTTTTGGCAACTTTGGTCACCAACATGTAAGTTATAGGGCAGGAACAGAACACTTTTCAAAACGTGTTTTTCAGCCCGAAATAAACGCGTTTTCTCAACCCTTGGAATCACAGTGTAACTGACTGGCTCAGAAGAGCCCACTGAGTCAGCCCTTAACCCCAGTGTGCAGAAGTTGTCAAAACGTGTTTTTAAGCACAGATAAACACGTTTTGGCAACTTTGGTCACCAACATGTAAGTTATAGGGCAGGAACAGAACACTTTTCAAAACGTGTTTTTCAGCCCGAAATAAACGCGTTTTCTCAACTCCTGGAATCACAGTGTAACTGACTGGCTCAGAAGAGCCCACTGAGTCAGCCCTTAACCCCAGTGTGCAGAAGTTGTCAAAACGTGTTTTTCAGCACAAATAAACACGTTTTGGCAACTTTGGTCAACAACATGTAAGTTATAGGGCAGGAACAGAACACTTTTCAAAACGTGTTTTTCAGCCCGAAATAAACACGTTTTCTCAACTCTTGGAATCACAGTGTAACTGACTGGCTCAGAAGAGCCCACTGAGTCAGCCCTTAACCCCAGTGTGCAGAAGTTGTCAAAACGTGTTTTTCAGCACAAATAAACACGTTTTGGCAACTTTGGTCACCAACATGTAAGTTATAGGGCAGGAACAGAACACTTTTCAAAACGTGTTTTTCAGCCCGAAATAAACGCTTTTTCTCAACTCTTGGAATCACAGTGTAACTGACTGGCTCAGAAGAGCCCACTGAGTCAGCCCTTAACCCCAGTGTGCAGAAGTTGTCAAAACGTGTTTTTCAGCACAAATAAACACGTTTTGGCAACTTTGGTCAACAACATGCAAGTTATAGGGAAGGAACAGAACACTTTTCAAAACGTGTTTTTCAGCCCGACATAAACGCGTTTTCTCAACCCTTGGAATCACAGTGTAACTGACTGGCTCAGAAGAGCCCACTGAGTCAGCCCTTAACCCCAGTGTGCAGAAGTTGTCAAAACGTGTTTTTCAGCACAAATAAACACGTTTTGGCAACTTTGGTCACCAACATGTAAGTTATAGGGCAGGAACAGAACACTTTTCAAAACGTGTTTTTCAGCCAGAAATAAACGCGTTTTCTCAACCCTTGGAATCACAGTGTAACTGACTGGCTCAGAAGAGCCCACTAAGTCAGCCCTTAACCCCAGTGTGCAGAAGTTGTCAAAACGTGTTTTTCAGCCCAAATAAACACGTTTTGGCAACTTTGGTCACCAACATGTAAGTTATAGGGCAGGAACAGAACACTTTTCAAAACGTGTTTTTCAGCCCGAAATAAACGCGTTTTCTCAACTCCTGGAATCACAGTGTAACTGACTGGCTCAGAAGAGCCCACTGATTCAGCCCTTAACCCCAGTGTGCAGAAGTTGTCAAAACGTGTTTTTCAGCACAAATAAACACGTTTTGGCAACTTTGGTCAACAACATGTAAGTTATAGGGCAGGAACAGAACACTTTTCAAAACGTGTTTTTCAGCCCGAAATAAACGCGTTTTCTCAACTCCTGGAATCACAGTGTAACTGACTGGCTCAGAAGAGCCCACTGAGTCAGCCCTTAACCCCAGTGTGCAGAAGTTGTCAAAACGTGTTTTTCAGCACAAATAAACACGTTTTGGCAACTTTGGTCAACAACATGTAAGTTATAGGGCAGGAACAGAACACTTTTCAAAACGTGTTTTTCAGCCCGAAATAAACGCGTTTTCTCAACTCCTGGAATCACAGTGTAACTGACTGGCTCAGAAGAGCCCACTGAGTCAGCCCTTAACCCCAGTGTGCAGAAGTTGTCAAAACGTGTTTTTCAGCACAAATAAACACGTTTTGGCAACTTTGGTCAACAACATGTAAGTTATAGGGCAGGAACAGAACACTTTTCAAAACGTGTTTTTCAGCCCGAAATAAACGCGTTTTCTCAACCCTTGGAATCACAGTGTAACTGACTGGCTCAGAAGAGCCCACTGAGTCAGCCCTTAACCCCAGTGTGCAGAAGTTGTCAAAACGTGTTTTTCAGCACAAATAAACACGTTTTGGCAACTTTGGTCACCAACATGTAAGTTATAGGGCAGGAACAGAACACTTTTCAAAACGTGTTTTTCAGCCCGAAATAAACGCGTTTTCTCAACCCTTGGAATCACAGTGTAACTGACTGGCTCAGAAGAGCCCACTGAGTCAGCCCTTAACCCCAGTGTGCAGAAGTTGTCAAAACGTGTTTTTAAGCACAAATAAACACGTTTTGGCAACTTTGGTCACCAACATGTAAGTTATAGGGCAGGAACAGAACACTTTTCAAAACGTGTTTTTCAGCCCGAAATAAACGCGTTTTCTCAACTCCTGGAATCACAGTGTAACTGACTGGCTCAGAAGAGCCCACTGAGTCAGCCCTTAACCCCAGTGTGCAGAAGTTGTCAAAACGTGTTTTTCAGCACAAATAAACACGTTTTGGCAACTTTGGTCAACAACATGTAAGTTATAGGGCAGGAACAGAACACTTTTCAAAACGTGTTTTTCAGCCCGAAATAAACGCGTTTTCTCAACTCCTGGAATCACAGTGTAACTGACTGGCTCAGAAGAGCCCACTGAGTCAGCCCTTAACCCCAGTGTGCAGAAGTTGTCAAAACGTGTTTTTCAGCACAAATAAACACGTTTTGGCAACTTTGGTCAACAACATGTAAGTTATAGGGCAGGAACAGAACACTTTTCAAAACGTGTTTTTCAGCCCGAAATAAACACGTTTTCTCAACCCTTGGAATCACAGTGTAACTGACTGGCTCAGAAGAGCCCACTGAGTCAGCCCTTAACCCCAGTGTGCAGAAGTTGTCAAAACGTGTTTTTCAGCACAAATAAACACGTTTTGGAAACTTTGGTCACCAACATGTAAGTTATAGGGCAGGAACAGAACACTTTTCAAAACGTGTTTTTCAGCCCGAAATAAACGCTTTTTCTCAACTCTTGGAATCACAGTGTAACTGACTGGCTCAGAAGAGCCCACTGAGTCAGCCCTTAACCCCAGTGTGCAGAAGTTGTCAAAACGTGTTTTTCAGCACAAATAAACACGTTTTGGCAACTTTGGTCAACAACATGTAAGTTATAGGGAAGGAACAGAACACTTTTCAAAACGTGTTTTTCAGCCCGAAATAAACGCGTTTTCTCAACCCTTGGAATCACAGTGTAACTGACTGGCTCAGAAGAGCCCACTGAGTCAGCCCTTAACCCCAGTGTGCAGAAGTTGTCAAAACGTGTTTTTCAGCACAAATAAACACGTTTTGGCAACTTTGGTCACCAACATGTAAGTTATAGGGCAGGAACAGAACACTTTTCAAAACGTGTTTTTCAGCGAGAAATAAACGCGTTTTCTCAACCCTTGGAATCACAGTGTAACTGACTGGCTCAGAAGAGCCCACTGAGTCAGCCCTTAACCCCAGTATGCAGAAGTTGTCAAAACGTGTTTTTCAGCCCAAATAAACACGTTTTGGCAACTTTGGTCACCAACATGTAAGTTATAGGGCAGGAACAGAACACTTTTCAAAACGTGTTTTTCAGCCCGAAATAAACGCGTTTTCTCAACTCCTGGAATCACAGTGTAACTGACTGGCTCAGAAGAGCCCACTGAGTCAGCCCTTAACCCCAGTGTGCAGAAGTTGTCAAAACGTGTTTTTCAGCACAAATAAACACGTTTTGGCAACTTTGGTCAACAACATGTAAGTTATAGGGCAGGAACAGAACACTTTTCAAAACGTGTTTTTCAGCCCGAAATAAACGCGTTTTCTCAACTCCTGGAATCACAGTGTAACTGACTGGCTCAGAAGAGCCCACTGAGTCAGCCCTTAACCCCAGTGTGCAGAAGTTGTCAAAACGTGTTTTTCAGCACAAATAAACACGTTTTGGCAACTTTGGTCAACAACATGTAAGTTATAGGGCAGGAACAGAACACTTTTCAAAACGTGTTTTTCAGCCCAAAATAAACGCGTTTTCTCAACTCCTGGAATCACAGTGTAACTGACTGGCTCAGAAGAGCCCACTGAGTCAGCCCTTAACCCCAGTGTGCAGAAGTTGTCAAAACGTGTTTTTCAGCCCAAATAAACACGTTTTGGCAACTTTGGTCAACAACATGTAAGTTATAGGGCAGGAACAGAACACTTTTCAAAACGTGTTTTTCAGCCCGAAATAAACGCGTTTTCTCAACCCTTGGAATCACAGTGTAACTGACTGGCTCAGAAGAGCCCACTGAGTCAGCCCTTAACCCCAGTGTGCAGAAGTTGTCAAAACGTGTTTTTAAGCACAAATAAACACGTTTTGGCAACTTTGGTCACCAACATGTAAGTTATAGGGCAGGAACAGAACACTTTTCAAAACGTGTTTTTCAGCCCGAAATAAACGCGTTTTCTCAACTCCTGGAATCACAGTGTAACTGACTGGCTCAGAAGAGCCCACTGAGTCAGCCCTTAACCCCAGTGTGGAGAAGTTGTCAAAACGTGTTTTTCAGCACAAATAAACACGTTTTGGCAACTTTGGTCAACAACATGTAAGTTATAGGGCAGGAACAGAACACTTTTCAAAACGTGTTTTTCAGCCCGAAATAAACACGTTTTCTCAACCCTTGGAATCACAGTGTAACTGACTGGCTCAGAAGAGCCCACTGAGTCAGCCCTTAACCCCAGTGTGCAGAAGTTGTCAAAACGTGTTTTTCAGCACAAATAAACACGTTTTGGAAACTTTGGTCACCAACATGTAAGTTATAGGGCAGGAACAGAACACTTTTCAAAACGTGTTTTTCAGCCCGAAATAAACGCTTTTTCTCAACTCTTGGAATCACAGTGTAACTGACTGGCTCAGAAGAGCCCACTGAGTCAGCCCTTAACCCCAGTGTGCAGAAGTTGTCAAAACGTGTTTTTCAGCACAAATAAACACGTTTTGGCAACTTTGGTCAACAACATGTAAGTTATAGGGAAGGAACAGAACACTTTTCAAAACGTGTTTTTCAGCCCGAAATAAACGCGTTTTCTCAACCCTTGGAATCACAGTGTAACTGACTGGCTCAGAAGAGCCCACTGAGTCAGCCCTTAACCCCAGTGTGCAGAAGTTGTCAAAACGTGTTTTTCAGCACAAATAAACACGTTTTGGCAACTTTGGTCAACAACATGTAAGTTATAGGGCAGGAACAGAACACTTTTCAAAACGTGTTTTTCAGCCCGAAATAAACGCGTTTTCTCAACTCTTGGAATCACAGTGTAACTGACTGGCTCAGAAGAGCCCACTGATTCAGCCCTTAACCCCAGTGTGCAGAAGTTGTCAAAACGTGTTTTTCAGCACAAATAAACACGTTTTGGCAACTTTGGTCACCAACATGTAAGTTATAGGGCAGGAACAGAACACTTTTCAAAACGTGTTTTTCAGCCCGAAATAAACGCGTTTTCTCAACTCCTGGAATCACAGTGTAACTGACTGGCTCAGAAGAGCCCACTGAGTCAGCCCTTAACCCCAGTGTGCAGAAGTTGTCAAAACGTGTTTTTCAGCACAAATAAACACGTTTTGGCAACTTTGGTCAACAACATGTAAGTTATAGGGCAGGAACAGAACACTTTTCAAAACGTGTTTTTCAGCCCGAAATAAACGCGTTTTCTCAACTCCTGGAATCACAGTGTAACTGACTGGCTCAGAAGAGCCCACTGAGTCAGCCCTTAACCCCAGTGTGCAGAAGTTGTCAAAACGTGTTTTTCAGCACAAATAAACACGTTTTGGCAACTTTGGTCATCAACATGTAAGTTATAGGGCAGGAACAGAACACTTTTCAAAACGTGTTTTTCAGCCCGAAATAAACGCGTTTTCTCAACTCCTGGAATCACAGTGTAATTGACTGGCTCAGAAGAGCCCACTGAGTCAGCCCTTAACCCCAGTGTGCAGAAGTTGTCAAAACGTGTTTTTCAGCACAAATAAACACGTTTTGGCAACTTTGGTCAACAACATGTAAGTTATAGGGCAGGAACAGAACACTTTTCAAAACGTGTTTTTCAGCCCGAAATAAACGCGTTTTCTCAACCCTTGGAATCACAGTGTAACTGGCTGGCTCAGAAGAGCCCAATGAGTCAGCCCTTAACCCCAGTGTGCAGAAGTTGTCAAAACGTGTTTTTCAGCACAAATAAACACGTTTTGGCAACTTTGGTCAACAACATGTAAGTTATAGGGCAGGAACAGAACACTTTTCAAAACGTGTTTTTCAGCCCGAAATAAACGCGTTTTCTCAACCCTTGGAATCACAGTGTAACTGACTGGCTCAGAAGAGCCCACTGAGTCAGCCCTTAACCCCAGTGTGCAGAAGTTGTCAAAACGTGTTTTTAAGCACAAATAACCACGTTTTGGCAACTTTGGTCACCAACATGTAAGTTATAGGGCAGGAACAGAACACTTTTCAAAACGTGTTTTTCAGCCCGAAATAAACGCGTTTTCTCAACTCTTGGAATCACAGTGTAACTGACTGGCTCAGAAGAGCCCACTGATTCAGCCCTTAACCCCAGTGTGCAGAAGTTGTCAAAACGTGTTTTTCAGCACAAATAAACACGTTTTGGCAACTTTGGTCACCAACATGTAAGTTATAGGGCAGGAACAGAACACTTTTCAAAACGTGTTTTTCAGCCCGAAATAAACGCGTTTTCTCAACTCCTGGAATCACAGTGTAACTGACTGGCTCAGAAGAGCCCACTGAGTCAGCCCTTAACCCCAGTGTGCAGAAGTTGTCAAAACGTGTTTTTCAGCACAAATAAACACGTTTTGGCAACTTTGGTCAACAACATGTAAGTTATAGGGCAGGAACAGAACACTTTTCAAAACGTGTTTTTCAGCCCGAAATAAACGCGTTTTCTCAACTCCTGGAATCACAGTGTAACTGACTGGCTCAGAAGAGCCCACTGAGTCAGCCCTTAACCCCAGTGTGCAGAAGTTGTCAAAACGTGTTTTTCAGCACAAATAAACACGTTTTGGCAACTTTGGTCAACAACATGTAAGTTATAGGGCAGGAACAGAACACTTTTCAAAACGTGTTTTTCAGCCCGAAATAAACACGTTTTCTCAACCCTTGGAATCACAGTGTAACTGACTGGCTCAGAAGAGCCCACTGAGTCAGCCCTTAACCCCAGTGTGCAGAAGTTGTCAAAACGTGTTTTTCAGCACAAATAAACACGTTTTGGAAACTTTGGTCACCAACATGTAAGTTATAGGGCAGGAACAGAACACTTTTCAAAACGTGTTTTTCAGCCCGAAATAAACGCTTTTTCTCAACTCTTGGAATCACAGTGTAACTGACTGGCTCAGAAGAGCCCACTGAGTCAGCCCTTAACCCCAGTGTGCAGAAGTTGTCAAAACGTGTTTTTCAGCACAAATAAACACGTTTTGGCAACTTTGGTCAACAACATGTAAGTTATAGGGAAGGAACAGAACACTTTTCAAAACGTGTTTTTCAGCCCGAAATAAACGCGTTTTCTCAACCCTTGGAATCACAGTGTAACTGACTGGCTCAGAAGAGCCCACTGAGTCAGCCCTTAACCCCAGTGTGCAGAAGTTGTCAAAACGTGTTTTTCAGCACAAATAAACACGTTTTGGCAACTTTGGTCACCAACATGTAAGTTATAGGGCAGGAACAGAACACTTTTCAAAACGTGTTTTTCAGCGAGAAATAAACGCGTTTTCTCAACCCTTGGAATCACAGTGTAACTGACTGGCTCAGAAGAGCCCACTGAGTCAGCCCTTAACCCCAGTATGCAGAAGTTGTCAAAACGTGTTTTTCAGCCCAAATAAACACGTTTTGGCAACTTTGGTCACCAACATGTAAGTTATAGGGCAGGAACAGAACACTTTTCAAAACGTGTTTTTCAGCCCGAAATAAACGCGTTTTCTCAACTCCTGGAATCACAGTGTAACTGACTGGCTCAGAAGAGCCCACTGAGTCAGCCCTTAACCCCAGTGTGCAGAAGTTGTCAAAACGTGTTTTTCAGCACAAATAAACACGTTTTGGCAACTTTGGTCAACAACATGTAAGTTATAGGGCAGGAACAGAACACTTTTCAAAACGTGTTTTTCAGCCCGAAATAAACGCGTTTTCTCAACTCCTGGAATCACAGTGTAACTGACTGGCTCAGAAGAGCCCACTGAGTCAGCCCTTAACCCCAGTGTGCAGAAGTTGTCAAAACGTGTTTTTCAGCACAAATAAACACGTTTTGGCAACTTTGGTCAACAACATGTAAGTTATAGGGCAGGAACAGAACACTTTTCAAAACGTGTTTTTCAGCCCAAAATAAACGCGTTTTCTCAACTCCTGGAATCACAGTGTAACTGACTGGCTCAGAAGAGCCCACTGAGTCAGCCCTTAACCCCAGTGTGCAGAAGTTGTCAAAACGTGTTTTTCAGCCCAAATAAACACGTTTTGGCAACTTTGGTCAACAACATGTAAGTTATAGGGCAGGAACAGAACACTTTTCAAAACGTGTTTTTCAGCCCGAAATAAACGCGTTTTCTCAACCCTTGGAATCACAGTGTAACTGACTGGCTCAGAAGAGCCCACTGAGTCAGCCCTTAACCCCAGTGTGCAGAAGTTGTCAAAACGTGTTTTTAAGCACAAATAAACACGTTTTGGCAACTTTGGTCACCAACATGTAAGTTATAGGGCAGGAACAGAACACTTTTCAAAACGTGTTTTTCAGCCCGAAATAAACGCGTTTTCTCAACTCCTGGAATCACAGTGTAACTGACTGGCTCAGAAGAGCCCACTGAGTCAGCCCTTAACCCCAGTGTGGAGAAGTTGTCAAAACGTGTTTTTCAGCACAAATAAACACGTTTTGGCAACTTTGGTCAACAACATGTAAGTTATAGGGCAGGAACAGAACACTTTTCAAAACGTGTTTTTCAGCCCGAAATAAACACGTTTTCTCAACCCTTGGAATCACAGTGTAACTGACTGGCTCAGAAGAGCCCACTGAGTCAGCCCTTAACCCCAGTGTGCAGAAGTTGTCAAAACGTGTTTTTCAGCACAAATAAACACGTTTTGGAAACTTTGGTCACCAACATGTAAGTTATAGGGCAGGAACAGAACACTTTTCAAAACGTGTTTTTCAGCCCGAAATAAACGCTTTTTCTCAACTCTTGGAATCACAGTGTAACTGACTGGCTCAGAAGAGCCCACTGAGTCAGCCCTTAACCCCAGTGTGCAGAAGTTGTCAAAACGTGTTTTTCAGCACAAATAAACACGTTTTGGCAACTTTGGTCAACAACATGTAAGTTATAGGGAAGGAACAGAACACTTTTCAAAACGTGTTTTTCAGCCCGAAATAAACGCGTTTTCTCAACCCTTGGAATCACAGTGTAACTGACTGGCTCAGAAGAGCCCACTGAGTCAGCCCTTAACCCCAGTGTGCAGAAGTTGTCAAAACGTGTTTTTCAGCACAAATAAACACGTTTTGGCAACTTTGGTCAACAACATGTAAGTTATAGGGCAGGAACAGAACACTTTTCAAAACGTGTTTTTCAGCCCGAAATAAACGCGTTTTCTCAACTCTTGGAATCACAGTGTAACTGACTGGCTCAGAAGAGCCCACTGATTCAGCCCTTAACCCCAGTGTGCAGAAGTTGTCAAAACGTGTTTTTCAGCACAAATAAACACGTTTTGGCAACTTTGGTCACCAACATGTAAGTTATAGGGCAGGAACAGAACACTTTTCAAAACGTGTTTTTCAGCCCGAAATAAACGCGTTTTCTCAACTCCTGGAATCACAGTGTAACTGACTGGCTCAGAAGAGCCCACTGAGTCAGCCCTTAACCCCAGTGTGCAGAAGTTGTCAAAACGTGTTTTTCAGCACAAATAAACACGTTTTGGCAACTTTGGTCAACAACATGTAAGTTATAGGGCAGGAACAGAACACTTTTCAAAACGTGTTTTTCAGCCCGAAATAAACGCGTTTTCTCAACTCCTGGAATCACAGTGTAACTGACTGGCTCAGAAGAGCCCACTGAGTCAGCCCTTAACCCCAGTGTGCAGAAGTTGTCAAAACGTGTTTTTCAGCACAAATAAACACGTTTTGGCAACTTTGGTCATCAACATGTAAGTTATAGGGCAGGAACAGAACACTTTTCAAAACGTGTTTTTCAGCCCGAAATAAACGCGTTTTCTCAACTCCTGGAATCACAGTGTAATTGACTGGCTCAGAAGAGCCCACTGAGTCAGCCCTTAACCCCAGTGTGCAGAAGTTGTCAAAACGTGTTTTTCAGCACAAATAAACACGTTTTGGCAACTTTGGTCAACAACATGTAAGTTATAGGGCAGGAACAGAACACTTTTCAAAACGTGTTTTTCAGCCCGAAATAAACGCGTTTTCTCAACCCTTGGAATCACAGTGTAACTGGCTGGCTCAGAAGAGCCCAATGAGTCAGCCCTTAACCCCAGTGTGCAGAAGTTGTCAAAACGTGTTTTTCAGCACAAATAAACACGTTTTGGCAACTTTGGTCAACAACATGTAAGTTATAGGGCAGGAACAGAACACTTTTCAAAACGTGTTTTTCAGCCCGAAATAAACGCGTTTTCTCAACCCTTGGAATCACAGTGTAACTGACTGGCTCAGAAGAGCCCACTGAGTCAGCCCTTAACCCCAGTGTGCAGAAGTTGTCAAAACGTGTTTTTAAGCACAAATAACCACGTTTTGGCAACTTTGGTCACCAACATGTAAGTTATAGGGCAGGAACAGAACACTTTTCAAAACGTGTTTTTCAGCCCGAAATAAACGCGTTTTCTCAACTCTTGGAATCACAGTGTAACTGACTGGCTCAGAAGAGCCCACTGATTCAGCCCTTAACCCCAGTGTGCAGAAGTTGTCAAAACGTGTTTTTCAGCACAAATAAACACGTTTTGGCAACTTTGGTCACCAACATGTAAGTTATAGGGCAGGAACAGAACACTTTTCAAAACGTGTTTTTCAGCCCGAAATAAACGCGTTTTCTCAACTCCTGGAATCACAGTGTAACTGACTGGCTCAGAAGAGCCCACTGAGTCAGCCCTTAACCCCAGTGTGCAGAAGTTGTCAAAACGTGTTTTTCAGCACAAATAAACACGTTTTGGCAACTTTGGTCAACAACATGTAAGTTATAGGGCAGGAACAGAACACTTTTCAAAACGTGTTTTTCAGCCCGAAATAAACGCGTTTTCTCAACCCTTGGAATCACAGTGTAACTGACTGGCTCAGAAGAGCCCACTGAGTCAGCCCTTAACCCCAGTGTGCAGAAGTTGTCAAAACGTGTTTTTAAGCACAAATAAACACGTTTTGGCAACTTTGGTCACCAACATGTAAGTTATAGGGCAGGAACAGAACACTTTTCAAAACGTGTTTTTCAGCCCGAAATAAACGCGTTTTCTCAACTCCTGGAATCACAGTGTAACTGACTGGCTCAGAAGAGCCCACTGAGTCAGCCCTTAACCCCAGTGTGCAGAAGTTGTCAAAACGTGTTTTTCAGCACAAATAAACACGTTTTGGCAACTTTGGTCAACAACATGTAAGTTATAGGGCAGGAACAGAACACTTTTCAAAACGTGTTTTTCAGCCCGAAATAAACGCGTTTTCTCAACCCTTGGAATCACAGTGTAACTGACTGGCTCAGAAGAGCCCACTGAGTCAGCCCTTAACCCCAGTGTGCAGAAGTTGTCAAAACGTGTTTTTCAGCCCAAATAAACACGTTTTGGCAACTTTGGTCAACAACATGTAAGTTATAGGGCAGGAACAGAACACTTTTCAAAACGTGTTTTTCAGCCCGAAATAAACGCGTTTTCTCAACTCTTGGAATCACAGTGTAACTGACTGGCTCAGAAGAGCCCACTGAGTCAGCCCTTAACCCCAGTGTGCAGAAGTTGTCAAAACGTGTTTTTCAGCCCAAATAAACACGTTTTGGCAACTTTGGTCACCAACATGTAAGTTATAGGGCAGGAACAGAACACTTTTCAAAACGTGTTTTTCAGCCCAAAATAAACGCGTTTTCTCAACCCTTGGAATCACAGTGTAACTGACTGGCTCAGAAGAGCCCACTGAGTCAGCCCTTAACCCCAGTGTGCAGAAGTTGTCAAAACGTGTTTTTCAGCCCAAATAAACACGTTTTGGCAACTTTGGTCAACAACATGTAAGTTATAGGGCAGGAACAGAACACTTTTCAAAACGTGTTTTTCAGCCCGAAATAAACGCGTTTTCTCAACTCTTGGAATCACAGTGTAACTGACTGGCTCAGAAGAGCCCACTGAGTCAGCCCTTAACCCCAGTGTGCAGAAGTTGTCAAAACGTGTTTTTCAGCCCAAATAAACACGTTTTGGCAACTTTGGTCACCAACATGTAAGTTATAGGGCAGGAACAGAACACTTTTCAAAACGTGTTTTTCAGCCCGAAATAAACGCGTTTTCTCAACTCTTGGAATCACAGTGTAACTGACTGGCTCAGAAGAGCCCACTGATTCAGCCCTTAGCCCCAGTGTGCAGAAGTTGTCAAAACGTGTTTTTCAGCACAAATAAACACGTTTTGGCAACTTTGGTCACCAACATGTAAGTTATAGGGCAGGAACAGAACACTTTTCAAAACGTGTTTTTCAGCCCGAAATAAACGCGTTTTCTCAACTCCTGGAATCACAGTGTAACTGACTGGCTCAGAAGAGCCCACTGAGTCAGCCCTTAACCCCAGTGTGCAGAAGTTGTCAAAACGTGTTTTTCAGCACAAATAAACACGTTTTGGCAACTTTGGTCAACAACATGTAAGTTATAGGGCAGGAACAGAACACTTTTCAAAACGTGTTTTTCAGCCCGAAATAAACGCGTTTTCTCAACTCTTGGAATCACAGTGTAACTGACTGGCTCAGAAGAGCCCACTGAGTCAGCCCTTAACCCCAGTGTGCAGAAGTTGTCAAAACGTGTTTTTCAGCACAAATAAACACGTTTTGGCAACTTTGGTCAACAACATGTAAGTTATAGGGCAGGAACAGAACACTTTTTAAAACGTGTTTTTCAGCCCGAAATAAACGCGTTTTCTCAACCCTTGGAATCACAGTGTAACTGACTGGCTCAGAAGAGCCCACTGAGTCAGCCCTTAACCCCAGTGTGCAGAAGTTGTCAAAACGTGTTTTTCAGCACAAATAAACACGTTTTGGCAACTTTGGTCAACAACATGTAAGTTATAGGGCAGGAACAGAACACTTTTCAAAACGTGTTTTTCAGCCCGAAATAAACACGTTTTCTCAACTCTTGGAATCACAGTGTAACTGACTGGCTCAGAAGAGCCCACTGAGTCAGCCCTTAACCCCAGTGTGCAGAAGTTGTCAAAACGTGTTTTTCAGCACAAATAAACACGTTTTGGCAACTTTGGTCAACAACATGTAAGTTATAGGGCAGGAACAGAACACTTTTCAAAACGTGTTTTTCAGCCCGAAATAAACACGTTTTCTCAACTCTTGGAATCACAGTGTAACTGACTGGCTCAGAAGAGCCCACTGAGTCAGCCCTTAACCCCAGTGTGCAGAAGTTGTCAAAACGTGTTTTTCAGCACAAATAAACACGTTTTGGCAACTTTGGTCACCAACATGTAAGTTATAGGGCAGGAACAGAACACTTTTCAAAACGTGTTTTTCAGCCCGAAATAAACGCTTTTTCTCAACTCTTGGAATCACAGTGTAACTGACTGGCTCAGAAGAGCCCACTGAGTCAGCCCTTAACCCCAGTGTGCAGAAGTTGTCAAAACGTGTTTTTCAGCACAAATAAACACGTTTTGGCAACTTTGGTCAACAACATGCAAGTTATAGGGAAGGAACAGAACACTTTTCAAAACGTGTTTTTCAGCCCGACATAAACGCGTTTTCTCAACCCTTGGAATCACAGTGTAACTGACTGGCTCAGAAGAGCCCACTGAGTCAGCCCTTAACCCCAGTGTGCAGAAGTTGTCAAAACGTGTTTTTCAGCACAAATAAACACGTTTTGGCAACTTTGGTCACCAACATGTAAGTTATAGGGCAGGAACAGAACACTTTTCAAAACGTGTTTTTCAGCCAGAAATAAACGCGTTTTCTCAACCCTTGGAATCACAGTGTAACTGACTGGCTCAGAAGAGCCCACTAAGTCAGCCCTTAACCCCAGTGTGCAGAAGTTGTCAAAACGTGTTTTTCAGCCCAAATAAACACGTTTTGGCAACTTTGGTCACCAACATGTAAGTTATAGGGCAGGAACAGAACACTTTTCAAAACGTGTTTTTCAGCCCGAAATAAACGCGTTTTCTCAACTCCTGGAATCACAGTGTAACTGACTGGCTCAGAAGAGCCCACTGAGTCAGCCCTTAACCCCAGTGTGCAGAAGTTGTCAAAACGTGTTTTTCAGCACAAATAAACACGTTTTGGCAACTTTGGTCAACAACATGTAAGTTATAGGGCAGGAACAGAACACTTTTCAAAACGTGTTTTTCAGCCCGAAATAAACGCGTTTTCTCAACTCCTGGAATCACAGTGTAACTGACTGGCTCAGAAGAGCCCACTGAGTCAGCCCTTAACCCCAGTGTGCAGAAGTTGTCAAAACGTGTTTTTCAGCACAAATAAACACGTTTTGGCAACTTTGGTCAACAACATGTAAGTTATAGGGCAGGAACAGAACACTTTTCAAAACGTGTTTTTCAGCCCGAAATAAACGCGTTTTCTCAACTCTTGGAATCACAGTGTAACTGACTGGCTCAGAAGAGCCCACTGAGTCAGCCCTTAACCCCAGTGTGCAGAAGTTGTCAAAACGTGTTTTTCAGCACAAATAAACACGTTTTGGCAACTTTGGTCAACAACATGTAAGTTATAGGGCAGGAACAGAACACTTTTTAAAACGTGTTTTTCAGCCCGAAATAAACGCGTTTTCTCAACCCTTGGAATCACAGTGTAACTGACTGGCTCAGAAGAGCCCACTGAGTCAGCCCTTAACCCCAGTGTGCAGAAGTTGTCAAAACGTGTTTTTCAGCACAAATAAACACGTTTTGGCAACTTTGGTCAACAACATGTAAGTTATAGGGCAGGAACAGAACACTTTTCAAAACGTGTTTTTCAGCCCGAAATAAACACGTTTTCTCAACTCTTGGAATCACAGTGTAACTGACTGGCTCAGAAGAGCCCACTGAGTCAGCCCTTAACCCCAGTGTGCAGAAGTTGTCAAAACGTGTTTTTCAGCACAAATAAACACGTTTTGGCAACTTTGGTTACCAACATGTAAGTTATAGGGCAGGAACAGAACACTTTTCAAAACGTGTTTTTCAGCCCGAAATAAACGCGTTTTCTCAACCCTTGGAATCACAGTGTAACTGACTGGCTCAGAAGAGCCCACTGAGTCAGCCCTTAACCCCAGTGTGCAGAAGTTGTCAAAACGTGTTTTTAAGCACAGATAAACACGTTTTGGCAACTTTGGTCACCAACATGTAAGTTATAGGGCAGGAACAGAACACTTTTCAAAACGTGTTTTTCAGCCCGAAATAAACGCGTTTTCTCAACTCCTGGAATCACAGTGTAACTGACTGGCTCAGAAGAGCCCACTGAGTCAGCCCTTAACCCCAGTGTGCAGAAGTTGTCAAAACGTGTTTTTCAGCACAAATAAACACGTTTTGGCAACTTTGGTCAACAACATGTAAGTTATAGGGCAGGAACAGAACACTTTTCAAAACGTGTTTTTCAGCCCGAAATAAACACGTTTTCTCAACTCTTGGAATCACAGTGTAACTGACTGGCTCAGAAGAGCCCACTGAGTCAGCCCTTAACCCCAGTGTGCAGAAGTTGTCAAAACGTGTTTTTCAGCACAAATAAACACGTTTTGGCAACTTTGGTCACCAACATGTAAGTTATAGGGCAGGAACAGAACACTTTTCAAAACGTGTTTTTCAGCCCGAAATAAACGCTTTTTCTCAACTCTTGGAATCACAGTGTAACTGACTGGCTCAGAAGAGCCCACTGAGTCAGCCCTTAACCCCAGTGTGCAGAAGTTGTCAAAACGTGTTTTTCAGCACAAATAAACACGTTTTGGCAACTTTGGTCAACAACATGCAAGTTATAGGGAAGGAACAGAACACTTTTCAAAACGTGTTTTTCAGCCCGACATAAACGCGTTTTCTCAACCCTTGGAATCACAGTGTAACTGACTGGCTCAGAAGAGCCCACTGAGTCAGCCCTTAACCCCAGTGTGCAGAAGTTGTCAAAACGTGTTTTTCAGCACAAATAAACACGTTTTGGCAACTTTGGTCACCAACATGTAAGTTATAGGGCAGGAACAGAACACTTTTCAAAACGTGTTTTTCAGCCAGAAATAAACGCGTTTTCTCAACCCTTGGAATCACAGTGTAACTGACTGGCTCAGAAGAGCCCACTAAGTCAGCCCTTAACCCCAGTGTGCAGAAGTTGTCAAAACGTGTTTTTCAGCCCAAATAAACACGTTTTGGCAACTTTGGTCACCAACATGTAAGTTATAGGGCAGGAACAGAACACTTTTCAAAACGTGTTTTTCAGCCCGAAATAAACGCGTTTTCTCAACTCCTGGAATCACAGTGTAACTGACTGGCTCAGAAGAGCCCACTGAGTCAGCCCTTAACCCCAGTGTGCAGAAGTTGTCAAAACGTGTTTTTCAGCACAAATAAACACGTTTTGGCAACTTTGGTCAACAACATGTAAGTTATAGGGCAGGAACAGAACACTTTTCAAAACGTGTTTTTCAGCCCGAAATAAACGCGTTTTCTCAACTCCTGGAATCACAGTGTAACTGACTGGCTCAGAAGAGCCCACTGAGTCAGCCCTTAACCCCAGTGTGCAGAAGTTGTCAAAACGTGTTTTTCAGCACAAATAAACACGTTTTGGCAACTTTGGTCAACAACATGTAAGTTATAGGGCAGGAACAGAACACTTTTCAAAACGTGTTTTTCAGCCCGAAATAAACGCGTTTTCTCAACTCCTGGAATCACAGTGTAACTGACTGGCTCAGAAGAGCCCACTGAGTCAGCCCTTAACCCCAGTGTGCAGAAGTTGTCAAAACGTGTTTTTCAGCACAAATAAACACGTTTTGGCAACTTTGGTCAACAACATGTAAGTTATAGGGCAGGAACAGAACACTTTTCAAAACGTGTTTTTCAGCCCGAAATAAACGCGTTTTCTCAACCCTTGGAATCACAGTGTAACTGACTGGCTCAGAAGAGCCCACTGAGTCAGCCCTTAACCCCAGTGTGCAGAAGTTGTCAAAACGTGTTTTTCAGCACAAATAAACACGTTTTGGCAACTTTGGTCACCAACATGTAAGTTATAGGGCAGGAACAGAACACTTTTCAAAACGTGTTTTTCAGCCCGAAATAAACGCGTTTTCTCAACCCTTGGAATCACAGTGTAACTGACTGGCTCAGAAGAGCCCACTGAGTCAGCCCTTAACCCCAGTGTGCAGAAGTTGTCAAAACGTGTTTTTAAGCACAAATAAACACGTTTTGGCAACTTTGGTCACCAACATGTAAGTTATAGGGCAGGAACAGAACACTTTTCAAAACGTGTTTTTCAGCCCGAAATAAACGCGTTTTCTCAACTCCTGGAATCACAGTGTAACTGACTGGCTCAGAAGAGCCCACTGAGTCAGCCCTTAACCCCAGTGTGCAGAAGTTGTCAAAACGTGTTTTTCAGCACAAATAAACACGTTTTGGCAACTTTGGTCAACAACATGTAAGTTATAGGGCAGGAACAGAACACTTTTCAAAACGTGTTTTTCAGCCCGAAATAAACGCGTTTTCTCAACTCCTGGAATCACAGTGTAACTGACTGGCTCAGAAGAGCCCACTGAGTCAGCCCTTAACCCCAGTGTGCAGAAGTTGTCAAAACGTGTTTTTCAGCACAAATAAACACGTTTTGGCAACTTTGGTCAACAACATGTAAGTTATAGGGCAGGAACAGAACACTTTTCAAAACGTGTTTTTCAGCCCGAAATAAACGCGTTTTCTCAACTCCTGGAATCACAGTGTAACTGACTGGCTCAGAAGAGCCCACTGAGTCAGCCCTTAACCCCAGTGTGCAGAAGTTGTCAAAACGTGTTTTTCAGCACAAATAAACACGTTTTGGCAACTTTGGTCAACAACATGTAAGTTATAGGGCAGGAACAGAACACTTTTCAAAACGTGTTTTTCAGCCCGAAATAAACGCGTTTTCTCAACTCCTGGAATCACAGTGTAACTGACTGGCTCAGAAGAGCCCACTGAGTCAGCCCTTAACCCCAGTGTGCAGAAGTTGTCAAAACGTGTTTTTCAGCACAAATAAACACATTTTGGCAACTTTGGTCAACAACATGTAAGTTATAGGGCAGGAACAGAACACTTTTCAAAACGTGTTTTTCAGCCCGAAATAAACGCGTTTTCTCAACTCCTGGAATCACAGTGTAACTGACTGGCTCAGAAGAGCCCACTGAGTCAGCCCTTAACCCCAGTGTGCAGAAGTTGTCAAAACGTGTTTTTCAGCGCAAATAAACACGTTTTGGCAACTTTGGTCAACAACATGTAAGTTATAGGGCAGGAACAGAACACTTTTCAAAACGTGTTTTTCAGCCCGAAATAAACGCGTTTTCTCAACCCTTGGAATCACAGTGTAACTGACTGGCTCAGAAGAGCCCACTGAGTCAGCCCTTAACCCCAGTGTGCAGAAGTTGTCAAAACGTGTTTTTCAGCACAAATAAACACGTTTTGGCAACTTTGGTCACCAACATGTAAGTTATAGGGCAGGAACAGAACACTTTTCAAAACGTGTTTTTCAGCCCGAAATAAACGCGTTTTCTCAACCCTTGGAATCACAGTGTAACTGACTGGCTCAGAAGAGCCCACTGAGTCAGCCCTTAACCCCAGTGTGCAGAAGTTGTCAAAACGTGTTTTTCAGCACAAATAAACACGTTTTGGCAACTTTGGTCACCAACATGTAAGTTATAGGGCAGGAACAGAACACTTTTCAAAACGTGTTTTTCAGCCCGAAATAAACGCGTTTTCTCAACTCCTGGAATCACAGTGTAACTGACTGGCTCAGAAGAGCCCACTGATTCAGCCCTTAACCCCAGTGTGCAGAAGTTGTCAAAACGTGTTTTTCAGCCCAAATAAACACGTTTTGGCAACTTTGGTCAACAACATGTAAGTTATAGGGCAGGAACAGAACACTTTTCAAAACTTGTTTTTCAGCCCGAAATAAACGCGTTTTCTCAACTCCTGGAATCACAGTGTAACTGACTGGCTCAGAAGAGCCCACTGAGTCAGCCCTTAACCCCAGTGTGCAGAAGTTGTCAAAACGTGTTTTTCAGCACAAATAAACACGTTTTGGCAACTTTGGTCAACAACATGTAAGTTATAGGGCAGGAACAGAACACTTTTCAAAACATGTTTTTCAGCCCGAAATAAACGCGTTTTCTCAACCCTTGGAATCACAGTGTAACTGACTGGCTCAGAAGAGCCCACTGAGTCAGCCCTTAACCCCAGTGTGCAGAAGTTGTCAAAACGTGTTTTTCAGCACAAATAAACACGTTTTGGCAACTTTGGTCAAGAACATGTAAGTTATAGGGCAGGAACAGAACACTTTTCAAAACGTGTTTTTCAGCCCGAAATAAACACGTTTTCTCAACTCCTGGAATCACAGTGTAACTGACTGGCTCAGAAGAGCCCACTGATTCAGCCCTTAACCCCAGTGTGCAGAAGTTGTCAAAACGTGTTTTTCAGCCCAAATAAACACGTTTTGGCAACTTTGGTCAACAACATGTAAGTTATAGGGCAGGAACAGAACACTTTTCAAAACTTGTTTTTCAGCCCGAAATAAACGCGTTTTCTCAACTCCTGGAATCACAGTGTAACTGACTGGCTCAGAAGAGCCCACTGAGTCAGCCCTTAACCCCAGTGTGCAGAAGTTGTCAAAACGTGTTTTTCAGCACAAATAAACACGTTTTGGCAACTTTGGTCAACAACATGTAAGTTATAGGGCAGGAACAGAACACTTTTCAAAACGTGTTTTTCAGCCCAAAATAAACGCGTTTTCTCAACCCTTGGAATCACAGTGTAACTGACTGGCTCAGAAGAGCCCACTGAGTCAGCCCTTAACCCCAGTGTGCAGAAGTTGTCAAAACGTGTTTTTCAGCCCAAATAAACACGTTTTGGCAACTTTGGTCAACAACATGTAAGTTATAGGGCAGGAACAGAACACTTTTCAAAACGTGTTTTTCAGCCCGAAATAAACGCGTTTTCTCAACTCTTGGAATCACAGTGTAACTGACTGGCTCAGAAGAGCCCACTGAGTCAGCCCTTAACCCCAGTGTGCAGAAGTTGTCAAAACGTGTTTTTCAGCCCAAATAAACACGTTTTGGCAACTTTGGTCACCAACATGTAAGTTATAGGGCAGGAACAGAACACTTTTCAAAACGTGTTTTTCAGCCCGAAATAAACGCGTTTTCTCAACTCTTGGAATCACAGTGTAACTGACTGGCTCAGAAGAGCCCACTGATTCAGCCCTTAGCCCCAGTGTGCAGAAGTTGTCAAAACGTGTTTTTCAGCACAAATAAACACGTTTTGGCAACTTTGGTCACCAACATGTAAGTTATAGGGCAGGAACAGAACACTTTTCAAAACGTGTTTTTCAGCCCGAAATAAACGCGTTTTCTCAACTCCTGGAATCACAGTGTAACTGACTGGCTCAGAAGAGCCCACTGAGTCAGCCCTTAACCCCAGTGTGCAGAAGTTGTCAAAACGTGTTTTTCAGCACAAATAAACACGTTTTGGCAACTTTGGTCAACAACATGTAAGTTATAGGGCAGGAACAGAACACTTTTCAAAACGTGTTTTTCAGCCCGAAATAAACGCGTTTTCTCAACTCTTGGAATCACAGTGTAACTGACTGGCTCAGAAGAGCCCACTGAGTCAGCCCTTAACCCCAGTGTGCAGAAGTTGTCAAAACGTGTTTTTCAGCACAAATAAACACGTTTTGGCAACTTTGGTCAACAACATGTAAGTTATAGGGCAGGAACAGAACACTTTTTAAAACGTGTTTTTCAGCCCGAAATAAACGCGTTTTCTCAACCCTTGGAATCACAGTGTAACTGACTGGCTCAGAAGAGCCCACTGAGTCAGCCCTTAACCCCAGTGTGCAGAAGTTGTCAAAACGTGTTTTTCAGCACAAATAAACACGTTTTGGCAACTTTGGTCAACAACATGTAAGTTATAGGGCAGGAACAGAACACTTTTCAAAACGTGTTTTTCAGCCCGAAATAAACACGTTTTCTCAACTCTTGGAATCACAGTGTAACTGACTGGCTCAGAAGAGCCCACTGAGTCAGCCCTTAACCCCAGTGTGCAGAAGTTGTCAAAACGTGTTTTTCAGCACAAATAAACACGTTTTGGCAACTTTGGTCACCAACATGTAAGTTATAGGGCAGGAACAGAACACTTTTCAAAACGTGTTTTTCAGCCCGAAATAAACGCGTTTTCTCAACCCTTGGAATCACAGTGTAACTGACTGGCTCAGAAGAGCCCACTGAGTCAGCCCTTAACCCCAGTGTGCAGAAGTTGTCAAAACGTGTTTTTAAGCACAGATAAACACGTTTTGGCAACTTTGGTCACCAACATGTAAGTTATAGGGCAGGAACAGAACACTTTTCAAAACGTGTTTTTCAGCCCGAAATAAACGCGTTTTCTCAACTCCTGGAATCACAGTGTAACTGACTGGCTCAGAAGAGCCCACTGAGTCAGCCCTTAACCCCAGTGTGCAGAAGTTGTCAAAACGTGTTTTTCAGCACAAATAAACACGTTTTGGCAACTTTGGTCAACAACATGTAAGTTATAGGGCAGGAACAGAACACTTTTCAAAACGTGTTTTTCAGCCCGAAATAAACACGTTTTCTCAACTCTTGGAATCACAGTGTAACTGACTGGCTCAGAAGAGCCCACTGAGTCAGCCCTTAACCCCAGTGTGCAGAAGTTGTCAAAACGTGTTTTTCAGCACAAATAAACACGTTTTGGCAACTTTGGTCACCAACATGTAAGTTATAGGGCAGGAACAGAACACTTTTCAAAACGTGTTTTTCAGCCCGAAATAAACGCTTTTTCTCAACTCTTGGAATCACAGTGTAACTGACTGGCTCAGAAGAGCCCACTGAGTCAGCCCTTAACCCCAGTGTGCAGAAGTTGTCAAAACGTGTTTTTCAGCACAAATAAACACGTTTTGGCAACTTTGGTCAACAACATGCAAGTTATAGGGAAGGAACAGAACACTTTTCAAAACGTGTTTTTCAGCCCGACATAAACGCGTTTTCTCAACCCTTGGAATCACAGTGTAACTGACTGGCTCAGAAGAGCCCACTGAGTCAGCCCTTAACCCCAGTGTGCAGAAGTTGTCAAAACGTGTTTTTCAGCACAAATAAACACGTTTTGGCAACTTTGGTCACCAACATGTAAGTTATAGGGCAGGAACAGAACACTTTTCAAAACGTGTTTTTCAGCCAGAAATAAACGCGTTTTCTCAACCCTTGGAATCACAGTGTAACTGACTGGCTCAGAAGAGCCCACTAAGTCAGCCCTTAACCCCAGTGTGCAGAAGTTGTCAAAACGTGTTTTTCAGCCCAAATAAACACGTTTTGGCAACTTTGGTCACCAACATGTAAGTTATAGGGCAGGAACAGAACACTTTTCAAAACGTGTTTTTCAGCCCGAAATAAACGCGTTTTCTCAACTCCTGGAATCACAGTGTAACTGACTGGCTCAGAAGAGCCCACTGATTCAGCCCTTAACCCCAGTGTGCAGAAGTTGTCAAAACGTGTTTTTCAGCACAAATAAACACGTTTTGGCAACTTTGGTCAACAACATGTAAGTTATAGGGCAGGAACAGAACACTTTTCAAAACGTGTTTTTCAGCCCGAAATAAACGCGTTTTCTCAACTCCTGGAATCACAGTGTAACTGACTGGCTCAGAAGAGCCCACTGAGTCAGCCCTTAACCCCAGTGTGCAGAAGTTGTCAAAACGTGTTTTTCAGCACAAATAAACACGTTTTGGCAACTTTGGTCAACAACATGTAAGTTATAGGGCAGGAACAGAACACTTTTCAAAACGTGTTTTTCAGCCCGAAATAAACGCGTTTTCTCAACTCCTGGAATCACAGTGTAACTGACTGGCTCAGAAGAGCCCACTGAGTCAGCCCTTAACCCCAGTGTGCAGAAGTTGTCAAAACGTGTTTTTCAGCACAAATAAACACGTTTTGGCAACTTTGGTCAACAACATGTAAGTTATAGGGCAGGAACAGAACACTTTTCAAAACGTGTTTTTCAGCCCGAAATAAACGCGTTTTCTCAACCCTTGGAATCACAGTGTAACTGACTGGCTCAGAAGAGCCCACTGAGTCAGCCCTTAACCCCAGTGTGCAGAAGTTGTCAAAACGTGTTTTTCAGCACAAATAAACACGTTTTGGCAACTTTGGTCACCAACATGTAAGTTATAGGGCAGGAACAGAACACTTTTCAAAACGTGTTTTTCAGCCCGAAATAAACGCGTTTTCTCAACCCTTGGAATCACAGTGTAACTGACTGGCTCAGAAGAGCCCACTGAGTCAGCCCTTAACCCCAGTGTGCAGAAGTTGTCAAAACGTGTTTTTAAGCACAAATAAACACGTTTTGGCAACTTTGGTCACCAACATGTAAGTTATAGGGCAGGAACAGAACACTTTTCAAAACGTGTTTTTCAGCCCGAAATAAACGCGTTTTCTCAACTCCTGGAATCACAGTGTAACTGACTGGCTCAGAAGAGCCCACTGAGTCAGCCCTTAACCCCAGTGTGCAGAAGTTGTCAAAACGTGTTTTTCAGCACAAATAAACACGTTTTGGCAACTTTGGTCAACAACATGTAAGTTATAGGGCAGGAACAGAACACTTTTCAAAACGTGTTTTTCAGCCCGAAATAAACGCGTTTTCTCAACTCCTGGAATCACAGTGTAACTGACTGGCTCAGAAGAGCCCACTGAGTCAGCCCTTAACCCCAGTGTGCAGAAGTTGTCAAAACGTGTTTTTCAGCACAAATAAACACGTTTTGGCAACTTTGGTCAACAACATGTAAGTTATAGGGCAGGAACAGAACACTTTTCAAAACGTGTTTTTCAGCCCGAAATAAACACGTTTTCTCAACCCTTGGAATCACAGTGTAACTGACTGGCTCAGAAGAGCCCACTGAGTCAGCCCTTAACCCCAGTGTGCAGAAGTTGTCAAAACGTGTTTTTCAGCACAAATAAACACGTTTTGGAAACTTTGGTCACCAACATGTAAGTTATAGGGCAGGAACAGAACACTTTTCAAAACGTGTTTTTCAGCCCGAAATAAACGCTTTTTCTCAACTCTTGGAATCACAGTGTAACTGACTGGCTCAGAAGAGCCCACTGAGTCAGCCCTTAACCCCAGTGTGCAGAAGTTGTCAAAACGTGTTTTTCAGCACAAATAAACACGTTTTGGCAACTTTGGTCAACAACATGTAAGTTATAGGGAAGGAACAGAACACTTTTCAAAACGTGTTTTTCAGCCCGAAATAAACGCGTTTTCTCAACCCTTGGAATCACAGTGTAACTGACTGGCTCAGAAGAGCCCACTGAGTCAGCCCTTAACCCCAGTGTGCAGAAGTTGTCAAAACGTGTTTTTCAGCACAAATAAACACGTTTTGGCAACTTTGGTCACCAACATGTAAGTTATAGGGCAGGAACAGAACACTTTTCAAAACGTGTTTTTCAGCGAGAAATAAACGCGTTTTCTCAACCCTTGGAATCACAGTGTAACTGACTGGCTCAGAAGAGCCCACTGAGTCAGCCCTTAACCCCAGTATGCAGAAGTTGTCAAAACGTGTTTTTCAGCCCAAATAAACACGTTTTGGCAACTTTGGTCACCAACATGTAAGTTATAGGGCAGGAACAGAACACTTTTCAAAACGTGTTTTTCAGCCCGAAATAAACGCGTTTTCTCAACTCCTGGAATCACAGTGTAACTGACTGGCTCAGAAGAGCCCACTGAGTCAGCCCTTAACCCCAGTGTGCAGAAGTTGTCAAAACGTGTTTTTCAGCACAAATAAACACGTTTTGGCAACTTTGGTCAACAACATGTAAGTTATAGGGCAGGAACAGAACACTTTTCAAAACGTGTTTTTCAGCCCGAAATAAACGCGTTTTCTCAACTCCTGGAATCACAGTGTAACTGACTGGCTCAGAAGAGCCCACTGAGTCAGCCCTTAACCCCAGTGTGCAGAAGTTGTCAAAACGTGTTTTTCAGCACAAATAAACACGTTTTGGCAACTTTGGTCAACAACATGTAAGTTATAGGGCAGGAACAGAACACTTTTCAAAACGTGTTTTTCAGCCCAAAATAAACGCGTTTTCTCAACTCCTGGAATCACAGTGTAACTGACTGGCTCAGAAGAGCCCACTGAGTCAGCCCTTAACCCCAGTGTGCAGAAGTTGTCAAAACGTGTTTTTCAGCCCAAATAAACACGTTTTGGCAACTTTGGTCAACAACATGTAAGTTATAGGGCAGGAACAGAACACTTTTCAAAACGTGTTTTTCAGCCCGAAATAAACGCGTTTTCTCAACCCTTGGAATCACAGTGTAACTGACTGGCTCAGAAGAGCCCACTGAGTCAGCCCTTAACCCCAGTGTGCAGAAGTTGTCAAAACGTGTTTTTAAGCACAAATAAACACGTTTTGGCAACTTTGGTCACCAACATGTAAGTTATAGGGCAGGAACAGAACACTTTTCAAAACGTGTTTTTCAGCCCGAAATAAACGCGTTTTCTCAACTCCTGGAATCACAGTGTAACTGACTGGCTCAGAAGAGCCCACTGAGTCAGCCCTTAACCCCAGTGTGGAGAAGTTGTCAAAACGTGTTTTTCAGCACAAATAAACACGTTTTTTCAACTTTGGTCACCAACATGTAAGTTATAGGGCAGGAACAGAACACTTTTCAAAACATGTTTTTCAGCCCGAAATAAACGCGTTTTCTCAACCCTTGGAATCACAGTGTAACTGACTGGCTCAGAAGAGCCCACTGAGTCAGCCCTTAACCCCAGTGTGCAGAAGTTGTCAAAACGTGTTTTTCAGCACAAATAAACACGTTTTGGCAACTTTGGTCAACAACATGTAAGTTATAGGGCAGGAACAGAACACTTTTCAAAACGTGTTTTTCAGCCCGAAATAAACACGTTTTCTCAACTCTTGGAATCACAGTGTAAATGACTGGCTCAGAAGAGCCCACTGAGTCAGCCCTTAACCCCAGTGTGGAGAAGTTGTCAAAACGTGTTTTTCAGCACAAATAAAAACGTTTTGGCAACTTTGGTCACCAACATGTAAGTTATAGGGCAGGAACAGAACACTTTTCAAAACATGTTTTTCAGCCCGAAATAAACGCGTTTTCTCAACCCTTGGAATCACAGTGTAACTGACTGGCTCAGAAGAGCCCACTGAGTCAGCCCTTAACCCCAGTGTGCAGAAGTTGTCAAAACGTGTTTTTCAGCACAAATAAACACGTTTTGGCAACTTTGGTCAACAACATGTAAGTTATAGGGCAGGAACAGAACACTTTTCAAAACGTGTTTTTCAGCCCGAAATAAACACGTTTTCTCAACTCTTGGAATCACAGTGTAACTGACTGGCTCAGAAGAGCCCACTGAGTCAGCCCTTAACCCCAGTGTGCAGAAGTTGTCAAAACGTGTTTTTCAGCACAAATAAACACGTTTTGGCAACTTTGGTCACCAACATGTAAGTTATAGGGCAGGAACAGAACACTTTTCAAAACGTGTTTTTCAGCCAGAAATAAACGCGTTTTCTCAACCCTTGAAATCACAGTGTAACTGACTGGCTCAGAAGAGCCCACTAAGTCAGCCCTTAACCCCAGTGTGCAGAAGTTGTCAAAACGTGTTTTTCAGACCAAATAAACACGTTTTGGCAACTTTGGTCACCAACATGTAAGTTATAGGGCAGGAACAGAACACTTTTCAAAACGTGTTTTTCAGCCCGAAATAAACGCGTTTTCTCAACTCCTGGAATCACAGTGTAACTGACTGGCTCAGAAGAGCCCACTGAGTCAGCCCTTAACCCCAGTGTGCAGAAGTTGTCAAAACGTGTTTTTCAGCACAAATAAACACGTTTTGGCAACTTTGGTCAACAACATGTAAGTTATAGGGCAGGAACAGAACACTTTTCAAAACGTGTTTTTCAGCCCGAAATAAACGCTTTTTCTCAACTCTTGGAATCACAGTGTAACTGACTGGCTCAGAAGAGCCCACTGAGTCAGCCCTTAACCCCAGTGTGCAGAAGTTGTCAAAACGTGTTTTTCAGCACAAATAAACACGTTTTGGCAACTTTGGTCAACAACATGTAAGTTATAGGGAAGGAACAGAACACTTTTCAAAACGTGTTTTTCAGCCCGAAATAAACGCGTTTTCTCAACCCTTGGAATCACAGTGTAACTGACTGGCTCAGAAGAGCCCACTGAGTCAGCCCTTAACCCCAGTATGCAGAAGTTGTCAAAACGTGTTTTTAAGCACAAATAAACACGTTTTGGCAACTTTGGTCACCAACATGTAAGTTATAGGGCAGGAACAGAACACTTTTCAAAACGTGTTTTTCAGCCCGAAATAAACGCGTTTTCTCAACTCCTGGAATCACAGTGTAACTGACTGGCTCAGAAGAGCCCACTGAGTCAGCCCTTAATCCCAGTGTGCAGAAGTTGTCAAAACGTGTTTTTCAGCCCAAATAAACACGTTTTGGCAACTTTGGTCAACAACATGTAAGTTATAGGGCAGGAACAGAACACTTTTCAAAACGTGTTTTTCAGCCCGAAATAAACGCGTTTTCTCAACCCTTGGAATCACAGTGTAACTGACTGGCTCAGAAGAGCCCACTGAGTCAGCCCTTAACCCCAGTGTGCAGAAGTTGTCAAAACGTGTTTTTAAGCACAAATAAACACGTTTTGGCAACTTTGGTCACCAACATGTAAGTTATAGGGCAGGAACAGAACACTTTTCAAAACGTGTTTTTCAGCCCGAAATAAACGCGTTTTCTCAACTCCTGGAATCACAGTGTAACTGACTGGCTCAGAAGAGCCCACTGAGTCAGCCCTTAACCCCAGTGTGCAGAAGTTGTCAAAACGTGTTTTTCAGCACAAATAAACACGTTTTGGCAACTTTGGTCACCAACATGTAAGTTATAGGGCAGGAACAGAACACTTTTCAAAACGTGTTTTTCAGCCCGAAATAAACGCGTTTTCTCAACCCTTGGAATCACAGTGTAACTGACTGGCTCAGAAGAGCCCACTGAGTCAGCCCTTAACCCCAGTGTGCAGAAGTTGTCAAAACGTGTTTTTAAGCACAAATAAACACGTTTTGGCAACTTTGGTCACCAACATGTAAGTTATAGGGCAGGAACAGAACACTTTTCAAAACGTGTTTTTCAGCCCGAAATTAACGCGTTTTCTCAACTCCTGGAATCACAGTGTAACTGACTGGCTCAGAAGAGCCCACTGAGTCAGCCCTTAACCCCAGTGTGCAGAAGTTGTCAAAACGTGTTTTTCAGCACAAATAAACACGTTTTGGCAACTTTGGTCAACAACATGTAAGTTATAGGGCAGGAACAGAACACTTTTCAAAACGTGTTTTTCAGCCCGAAATAAACGCGTTTTCTCAACCCTTGGAATCACAGTGTAACTGACTGGCTCAGAAGAGCCCACTGAGTCAGCCCTTAACCCCAGTGTGCAGAAGTTGTCAAAACGTGTTTTTAAGCACAGATAAACACGTTTTGGCAACTTTGGTCACCAACATGTAAGTTATAGGGCAGGAACAGAACACTTTTCAAAACGTGTTTTTCAGCCCGAAATAAACGCGTTTTCTCAACTCCTGGAATCACAGTGTAACTGACTGGCTCAGAAGAGCCCACTGAGTCAGCCCTTAACCCCAGTGTGCAGAAGTTGTCAAAACGTGTTTTTCAGCACAAATAAACACGTTTTGGCAACTTTGGTCAACAACATGTAAGTTATAGGGCAGGAACAGAACACTTTTCAAAACGTGTTTTTCAGCCCGAAATAAACACGTTTTCTCAACCCTTGGAATCACAGTGTAACTGACTGGCTCAGAAGAGCCCACTGAGTCAGCCCTTAACCCCAGTGTGCAGAAGTTGTCAAAACGTGTTTTTCAGCACAAATAAACACGTTTTGGCAACTTTGGTCAACAACATGTAAGTTATAGGGCAGGAACAGAACACTTTTCAAAACGTGTTTTTCAGCCCGAAATAAACGCGTTTTCTCAACTCCTGGAATCACAGTGTAACTGACTGGCTCAGAAGAGCCCACTGAGTCAGCCCTTAACCCCAGTGTGCAGAAGTTGTCAAAACGTGTTTTTCAGCACAAATAAACACGTTTTGGCAACTTTGGTCACCAACATGTAAGTTATAGGGCAGGAACAGAACACTTTTCAAAACGTGTTTTTCAGCCCGAAATAAACGCGTTTTCTCAACTCCTGGAATCACAGTGTAACTGACTGGCTCAGAAGAGCCCACTGAGTCAGCCCTTAACCCCAGTGTGCAGAAGTTGTCAAAACGTGTTTTTCAGCACAAATAAACACGTTTTGGCAACTTTGGTCAACAACATGTAAGTTATAAGGCAGGAACAGAACACTTTTCAAAACGTGTTTTTCAGCCCGAAATAAACGCATTTTCTCAACCCTTGGAATCACAGTGTAACTGACTGGCTCAGAAGAGCCCACTGAGTCAGCCCTTAACCCCAGTGTGCAGAAGTTGTCAAAACGTGTTTTTCAGCACAAATAAACACGTTTTGGCAACTTTGGTCAACAACATGTAAGTTATAGGGCAGGAACAGAAAACTTTTCAAAACATGTTTTTCAGCCCGAAATAAACGCGTTTTCTCAACCCTTGGAATCACAGTGTAACTGACTGGCTCAGAAGAGCCCACTGAGTCAGCCCTTAACCCCAGTGTGCAGAAGTTGTCAAAACGTGTTTTTCAGCACAAATAAACACGTTTTGGCAACTTTGGTCAACAACATGTAAGTTATAGGGCAGGAACAGAACACTTTTCAAAACGTGTTTTTCAGCCCGAAATAAACACGTTTTCTCAACTCTTGGAATCACAGTGTAACTGACTGGCTCAGAAGAGCCCACTGAGTCAGCCCTTAACCCCAGTGTGCAGAAGTTGTCAAAACGTGTTTTTCAGCACAAATAAACACGTTTTGGCAACTTTGGTCACCAACATGTAAGTTATAGGGCAGGAACAGAACACTTTTCAAAACGTGTTTTTCAGCCCGAAATAAACGCGTTTTCTCAACCCTTGGAATCACAGTGTAACTGACTGGCTCAGAAGAGCCCACTGAGTCAGCCCTTAACCCCAGTGTGCAGAAGTTGTCAAAACGTGTTTTTAAGCACAGATAAACACGTTTTGGCAACTTTGGTCACCAACATGTAAGTTATAGGGCAGGAACAGAACACTTTTCAAAACGTGTTTTTCAGCCCGAAATAAACGCGTTTTCTCAACTCCTGGAATCACAGTGTAACTGACTGGCTCAGAAGAGCCCACTGAGTCAGCCCTTAACCCCAGTGTGCAGAAGTTGTCAAAACGTGTTTTTCAGCACAAATAAACACGTTTTGGCAACTTTGGTCAACAACATGTAAGTGATAGGGCAGGAACAGAACACTTTTCAAAACGTGTTTTTCAGCCCGAAATAAACACGTTTTCTCAACTCTTGGAATCACAGTGTAACTGACTGGCTCAGAAGAGCCCACTGAGTCAGCCCTTAACCCCAGTGTGCAGAAGTTGTCAAAACGTGTTTTTCAGCACAAATAAACACGTTTTGGCAACTTTGGTCACCAACATGTAAGTTATAGGGCAGGAACAGAACACTTTTCAAAACGTGTTTTTCAGCCCGAAATAAACGCTTTTTCTCAACTCTTGGAATCACAGTGTAACTGACTGGCTCAGAAGAGCCCACTGAGTCAGCCCTTAACCCCAGTGTGCAGAAGTTGTCAAAACGTGTTTTTCAGCACAAATAAACACGTTTTGGCAACTTTGGTCAACAACATGTAAGTTATAGGGCAGGAACAGAACACTTTTCAAAACGTGTTTTTCAGCCCGAAATAAACGCGTTTTCTCAACCCTTGGAATCACAGTGTAACTGACTGGCTCAGAAGAGCCCACTGAGTCAGCCCTTAACCCCAGTGTGCAGAAGTTGTCAAAACGTGTTTTTCAGCCCAAATAAACACGTTTTGGCAACTTTGGTCACCAACATGTAAGTTATAGGGCAGGAACAGAACACTTTTCAAAACGTGTTTTTCAGCCCGAAATAAACGCGTTTTCTCAACTCCTGGAATCACAGTGTAACTGACTGGCTCAGAAGAGCCCACTGAGTCAGCCCTTAACCCCAGTGTGCAGAAGTTGTCAAAACGTGTTTTTCAGCACAAATAAACACGTTTTGGCAACTTTGGTCAACAACATGTAAGTTATAGGGCAGGAACAGAACACTTTTCAAAACGTGTTTTTCAGCCCGAAATAAACGCGTTTTCTCAACTCCTGGAATCACAGTGTAACTGACTGGCTCAGAAGAGCCCACTGAGTCAGCCCTTAACCCCAGTGTGCAGAAGTTGTCAAAACGTGTTTTTCAGCACAAATAAACACGTTTTGGCAACTTTGGTCAACAACATGTAAGTTATAGGGCAGGAACAGAACACTTTTCAAAACGTGTTTTTCAGCCCGAAATAAACGCGTTTTCTCAACTCCTGGAATCACAGTGTAACTGACTGGCTCAGAAGAGCCCACTGAGTCAGCCCTTAACCCCAGTGTGCAGAAGTTGTCAAAACGTGTTTTTCAGCACAAATAAACACGTTTTGGCAACTTTGGTCAACAACATGTAAGTTATAGGGCAGGAACAGAACACTTTTCAAAACGTGTTTTTCAGCCCGAAATAAACGCGTTTTCTCAACCCTTGGAATCACAGTGTAACTGACTGGCTCAGAAGAGCCCACTGAGTCAGCCCTTAACCCCAGTGTGCAGAAGTTGTCAAAACGTGTTTTTCAGCACAAATAAACACGTTTTGGCAACTTTGGTCACCAACATGTAAGTTATAGGGCAGGAACAGAACACTTTTCAAAACGTGTTTTTCAGCCCGAAATAAACGCGTTTTCTCAACCCTTGGAATCACAGTGTAACTGACTGGCTCAGAAGAGCCCACTGATTCAGCCCTTAACCCCAGTGTGCAGAAGTTGTCAAAACGTGTTTTTCAGCCCAAATAAATACGTTTTGGCAACTTTGGTCAACAACATGTAAGTTATAGGGCAGGAACAGAACACTTTTCAAAACTTGTTTTTCAGCCCGAAATAAACGCGTTTTCTCAACTCCTGGAATCACAGTGTAACTGACTGGCTCAGAAGAGCCCACTGAGTCAGCCCTTAACCCCAGTGTGCAGAAGTTGTCAAAACGTGTTTTTCAGCACAAATAAACACGTTTTGGCAACTTTGGTCAACAACATGTAAGTTATAGGGCAGGAACAGAACACTTTTCAAAACATGTTTTTCAGCCCGAAATAAACACGTTTTCTCAACCCTTGGAATCACAGTGTAACTGACTGGCTCAGAAGAGCCCACTGAGTCAGACCTTAACCCCAGTGTGCAGAAGTTGTCAAAACGTGTTTTTAAGCACAAATAAACACGTTTTGGCAACTTTGGTCAACAACATGTAAGTTATAGGGCAGGAACAGAACACTTTTCAAAACGTGTTTTTCAGCCCGAAATAAACGCGTTTTCTCAACTCCTGGAATCACAGTGTAACTGACTGGCTCAGAAGAGCCCACTGAGTCAGCCCTTAACCCCAGTGTGCAGAAGTTGTCAAAACGTGTTTTTCAGCACAAATAAACACGTTTTGGCAACTTTGGTCAACAACATGTAAGTTATAGGGCAGGAACAGAACACTTTTCAAAACGTGTTTTTCAGCCCGAAATAAACGCGTTTTCTCAACTCCTGGAATCACAGTGTAACTGACTGGCTCAGAAGAGCCCACTGAGTCAGCCCTTAACCCCAGTGTGCAGAAGTTGTCAAAACGTGTTTTTCAGCACAAATAAACACGTTTTGGCAACTTTGGTCAACAACATGTAAGTTATAGGGCAGGAACAGAACACTTTTCAAAACGTGTTTTTCAGCCCGAAATAAACGCGTTTTCTCAACTCCTGGAATCACAGTGTAACTGACTGGCTCAGAAGAGCCCACTGAGTCAGCCCTTAACCCCAATGTGCAGAAGTTGTCAAAACGTGTTTTTCAGCACAAATAAACACGTTTTGGCAACTTTGGTCAACAACATGTAAGTTATAGGGCAGGAACAGAACACTTTTCAAAACGTGTTTTTCAGCCCGAAATAAACGCGTTTTCTCAACCCTTGGAATCACAGTGTAACTGACTGGCTCAGAAGAGCCCACTGAGTCAGCCCTTAACCCCAGTGTGCAGAAGTTGTCAAAACGTGTTTTTCAGCACAAATAAACACGTTTTGGCAACTTTGGTCACCAACATGTAAGTTATAGGGCAGGAACAGAACACTTTTCAAAACGTGCTTTTCAGCCCGAAATAAACGCGTTTTCTCAACTCCTGGAATCACAGTGTAACTGACTGGCTCAGAAGAGCCCACTGATTCAGCCCTTAACCCCAGTGTGCAGAAGTTGTCAAAACGTGTTTTTCAGCCCAAATAAACACGTTTTGGCAACTTTGGTCAACAACATGTAAGTTATAGGGCAGGAACAGAACACTTTTCAAAACTTGTTTTTCAGCCCGAAATAAACGCGTTTTCTCAACTCCTGGAATCACAGTGTAACTGACTGGCTCAGAAGAGCCCACTGAGTCAGCCCTTAACCCCAGTGTGCAGAAGTTGTCAAAACGTGTTTTTCAGCACAAATAAACACGTTTTGGCAACTTTGGTCAACAACATGTAAGTTATAGGGCAGGAACAGAACACTTTTCAAAACATGTTTTTCAGCCCGAAATAAACGCGTTTTCTCAACCCTTGGAATCACAGTGTAACTGACTGGCTCAGAAGAGCCCACTGAGTCAGCCCTTAACCCCAGTGTGCAGAAGTTGTCAAAACGTGTTTTTCAGCACAAATAAACACGTTTTGGCAACTTTGGTCAACAACATGTAAGTTATAGGGCAGGAACAGAACACTTTTCAAAACGTGTTTTTCAGCCCGAAATAAACGCGTTTTCTCAACTCCTGGAATCACAGTGTAACTGACTGGCTCAGAAGAGCCCACTGAGTCAGCCCTTAACCCCAGTGTGCAGAAGTTGTCAAAACGTGTTTTTCAGCCCAAATAAACACGTTTTGGCAACTTTGGTCAACAACATGTAAGTTATAGGGCAGGAACAGAACACTTTTCAAAACGTGTTTTTCAGCCCGAAATAAACGCGTTTTCTCAACTCCTGGAATCACAGTGTAACTGACTGGCTCAGAAGAGCCCACTGAGTCACCCCTTAACCCCAGTGTGCAGAAGTTGTCAAAACGTGTTTTTCAGCACAAATAAACACGTTTTGGCAACTTTGGTCAACAACATGTAAGTTATAGGGCAGGAACAGAACACTTTTCAAAACATGTTTTTCAGCCCGAAATAAACGCATTTTCTCAACCCTTGGAATCACAGTGTAACTGACTGGCTCAGAAGAGCCCACTGAGTCAGCCCTTAACCCCAGTGTGCAGAAGTTGTCAAAACGTGTTTTTAAGCACAGATAAACACGTTTTGGCAACTTTGGTCACCAACATGTAAGTTATACAGATGCAGCCATTCAAAATGGGTGAGGTATTTCGCGGCATACCCCGGTGGGCGTGTCACAGTATCACGCGGTATCACGCATTTCACGTGTGTCACGTGACTAACTATCCGGCGTCGCCTTGTAAAACCGCCAGGGGGAGCTTAACCTCTCATGTACAGCATTTGAGCCTTTAATTTTGAACTGTGTATTACAGCATGTTAATCATCAGTCATTAAAATGTTGGTATATATTATGAAAGCAAGATTGCTCAGTTGGACAGAAGTACACAACCTACCTTTATCAGAAATATTTATGCATCAAAGCCTTTACTGAAGATATTACTAATAGTATTAATAATGGATGACTTTGGACAAGCTGTATACTCAAAGTATAATTTCTTTAGCACATTTGTACAAGCACTTGGAATCTGTCCAAGCCATACTTTGTCAGGCATTTTGTTTTACTTCAACGGGGCATAAAAACTTCCTTGCTTTTAACAGGGCGTTTCATAATTTCTAGCTACGAAAATGATTTAAAATGCGACACCTATCATTCAACTAGAGCTTAAAATATCACAAGGAAAAATACACACCGGTATTCCATTTCTCCCTAAACATTGTAAGCTTCGAAGTCTTTAACTAACGTGATACCGGAGTCAACAAGCATACTTTTAGAATTTGATTAAAAGGGAATATAATATGGAATCGCGTATCTAAAGACAGTGGTTCCTGCTTCTATTGTGTGTGTGTGTGCAACAGTAAATTGTTATAGAGAAATGGAGGCGGGACAGTATGCGTTACAATATAAACATTTATATTGATTTAAATCGTGTTCTGATTTAAATCGCAAACGCGTGTTTAATTATGTGTTTTTTAATCATGATCAGGCTAATGCATTTCTACATTTTCTGTATGAACCAGCTTAGAGGTTCATACAGAAAGACAGCTTGTGTTTAAATTGAGTGTAAGGTAATTTATGCTTCTAAAGTCATGGTCAGTATTGTTGTACTGTGCTGTACTGTGTCACATTATTTTATAGCGTTTTTATTGCGTTATTAAATCCGGTGGCGCTGTGTTAGTTTCCTGACTCACATTATTTAAACTGCGACACTGATCATTCATCTCTAAATAAACTTTATTTTATATAGCATTTTAAGCGAATAGGTAATTAGATTGCTCATAAACCTAATCACTTTTTCTTCATAAACACAGCGTGATTGCTCTTTGAAAATGCTTTTCCTTTATTTTTAAAGTAGGCTCAGATTTCAACTATAGATCGTATTATTATAAACTTTCTTGGAAAAATGTATTTTATGTAAACCATGTTTGCTATTAATTCATTTAGGGCTAAAATACGTTCATTGTCTTCTAATCGAGTCGAGTTGACATTGGAAGCCTGCCACACCCGGACCGTTAACGCATTAGCACGTCAAAGCCCATTGAGCCAGTATTGGCTTTAGTATCCCCCCCTTCTCCCCTCAATTCAATTCAATTCAAGGTGTTTTATTTACATGACAGATGGGTACAAGCAGTGTTGGGTACTGTATGTATATTGTAACGCTTACGGCAGACAGGCACTGTGTAGGAGCCGACGCACCAGAGCAGCGCCTGCAATTTTTATATTTATAACTTAGTTTTTAAAATTAGTCAAGCAATACGAAGCATCTCCTTTTACTTAGTGCCTGAGCATACTGCAACGCGTGTGAAGCCCATAAACGATATTAATTTTGGAACTTAAACATACAGTATATGGCTGGTCTCGGTACTTTAAAGAAAACATACACACCAGTATTCCATTTCTCCCTAAACATTTTAAGCATCGAAGTCTTTAACTAACGCGATACCGGAGTCAACAAGCATACTTTTAGAATTTGATTAAAAGGGAATATAATATGGAATCGCGTATCTACAGAATTTAAAGACCAGACAATCGCAAACTCGTTTTCAATAAAATTATTTTATTCATTCAGCAGTTTGTGAGAGGGACATCCAGCAGGGAGAGACACACACACCGGTTTTCATTGACAACATTGTTTTTTTTTCAATTCCTCTTGTCTAACAGGAATGTTTTGTTTGTGGACAGACTGTTAGACAAGAGGAAAAGACTGCCTCCTCCTACGAAGCATTTCGTTGATCCGATCACGAATTCTTTTCCAGTCGTACGCAGCAAGGGTTGAGAATCTCCGATTCACCATCGTACTAATGGTTTCCCGGACATTGGGTTAAAAAAAACAAAAAACATACTAACAACTGTGCCATCCTACTCCTTAGTTAATACATTTTATTATTCATAAACAGTTAACATTGTTAGCAAAATATTTTGAATTATATTTAACCCTATTTTTTCTTTAGTTTTGTATTTAACTTATTATATGATAGTCAGACTTAATGTATATTTGAACAATGAAAATATATTTTTACAAGATTTTACATTAAGCACTTAAAATTAATATGGTTAATAATAGTAAACTGTAACATGCTGTAACAAGATCGGTTACAAGAAGAAAATGCTTTCAGAGAAAATGTTTCAACCAAACTTATTCCCACACACCCCGCCCCCACTACCATTAGAATATACACAAACATTTTAGCGTTTCATTCTGAGCAGAAGACTCTCACACCTGAAGAGTGCTGGCTGTGACGAATTAAACCGGTTTTACAGGTTTCAATCACAGACCATGTGACATGGGACTCAGTAAACTACAGTAACACCGTATTTGATAACGCTTTAAAAACGCTATAAAATAATGTGACTTGGCACAGAACAAGTTTACAACACAGTACAAAGATAAATGCTGACCATGACTTTAGAAGCATAAATTGCCTTACACTCAATTTAAACACAAGCTGTCTTTAGCCCTCTAAGCTGGTTCATACAGAAATGTAGAGATCTAGGCTCAGAACACACAGCTTCATTAGCGAATACATATGCAGGACAACTGGAGAAGACGTTTTACAGAGGATGGATTTTTAGAAACATCCCATCAGACATCCCATCATATTCACAACGTGAAATCTAGAAAATAATATTACGTAACCAAAATCCGCAATATGGAAACAGAACCTGTGTAATTGTTGATAGATGATGTACTCGTAACATTTTTTCAAGACGAACTACAACATTTAAA